>NC_058406.1:70316390-70616390 GCF_002201575.2 Neomonachus schauinslandi | reverse complement strand
CTCCATTCTCTATGCCTAATCTTTTAGCAGGAGTTAGAGTTTTTTTCTATGTAATTCATCTTTTCTAATAGTCAATCCAAAACCTGCCCCACCCACCAAGACATACTCATATCAGTTTATGTTAAATTTCCCCCGTCATAGAAATATGGACTAATTTTGATGGGTCATGATCAAATATTTTCAAAAACCATCATTAACTCCATACTGCTGACCCTATTAACCCCTCTACATTGCTGTCAAAGTACTACATAATTTTGGCTTAATCAGTTCATCCAACAAATTTTCTAATATTCTCCAATATAAACCTTTCTCTCTCCACTGTCTCATATATTACATACTTGTTCCTATTCCTGTTCTTACTGGTTTTTTTTTTTTTTTTTTTTTTTTTTTTAGAGTATCCTCTCCCATTCCCTCTACTTATTCAAAGACAAACTGTAGGACTCAAATTCTCATCTCCTCCATAAAGTCTTGCCAGATTCCTCTAATCCTTCCTGATTTCTTTCCTTCCTGGACTTAGAATAATAATCACCACACAATTTACAATGAATTGTCTTCTAATTGATTGACCTTTGTTAACGGCATGTCTCCAAATACTTGCGAGTTTGTTAATGTCATGTCTCCAAATACTTGAGACTAAGTCAAATTTCTGTTATAGCTCTCCAACTCTTAGTACATCGAAAGTGCTTAATATATACTTACTGATTTTTTATTAAGCATATAACAAATAGGGACACCTGGGTGGCTCAGTTGGTTAGGTGTCTGCCTTCGGCTCAGGTCATGATCCCGGGGTCCTGGGGTCAAGTTCCGCATCAGACTCTCTGCTCGGTGGGGAGCCTGCTTCTCTCTCTTCCTCTCCCCCTCCCTGTACTCGCTCTCTCTCTCTCTCTGACAAATAAATAAATAAAATCTTCAAAAAATATATAAAAAAGAACAATATAACAAATATAAAATGAGCTCAGTTACAAAAATTAGATTTGTAATTGTTTTTATTCTGACTTATTTTCTTCTGTGCAAGGTCAAATGTTCTACACTAAGATTATGACAATCCTGGGAATTTTAATGTGAATCAATTTAATTCTTTTAATCTGCTATGGCATATTTGATTATCTTAATTATATTTAATTGTGGTAGACTACAGAAATAAAATTTTGTTCAATGGTTATAGGAATTAGTTAATTCTTACAATGTTTTGATACTTTTACTATCCTATTTCATATGCCTCAAAATGATAAGCATTTCTACTTATAAAAATACTTTTAGTACTTTATCCCTTGAAATATATTTTGAGGATTTTTATTGTATTAGAAGTCTCGCAACTTTAAGGTAAAAATACAAAAGTTGTAAATTAAAAAGTGTCGGCAGCTAGGATGAGATATGCATGTAAGTTATGATTCTGACAATTTTCCTGTCAAGGCTTAGCTCAGTCATGACTGATTAACATGCCTTAATGTTTTTCTTTTTTCTTTGTTTTAAAAGGGAGAACGTGGAAGTCCAGGTCCACTAGGTCCCCAGGGGGAAAAGGGTGTTATGGTAAGAGTCAGTGATTTGAAATATATGTTTCCAAAAAACATCATAATTCTAGAGGTGAAATTGCCTTGAATGGAATTTAAGTAAATGAGAATGTCTATTTTACAGTGTATTTCCTTTAGAATTTTCCTTTCCTTTAAACAGTTTACCTTTCACATGCTGATTGGCACTGCAAAGCATGAAAATCAGATGACTTGGTCAAATGAGTCAATAGTTTTAAGAGAAGAATTAACCCACCATAAATTAACTGAAATGGATGAAAAAGAAAATTCGCTTAGGATTCTACTTTTCTTTTATAGCTTATAGTTTCACAAACTGAGGGTTCTAGAGGGGTGGGGGGTGGGGGGATGGGTTAGCCTGGTGATTAAGGAGGGCACATATTGAATGGAGCACTGGGTGTTATACGCGAACAATGAACCATGGAACACTACATCAAAAACTAATGAGGTACTGTATGGTGATTAACATAACATAATAATAAAAAATATATATATAGCTTCTAGTTTCTATGGCACATACCATCACTGCCATGCTTCCATGAGTTTGTCGTCCTGATGTAATTCTTTGATAATATGTGAAACATCAGAATCCAGAATTCATCTTATTCTCTTTCATCTTTAAGGTAGTAATAGATGACAAATATTATATATAGATCTTATTTTTTTAGTTTATTAAATAGTTTCTAAACATGATAGGAACTAGAACAAAAAAATATCAATAAAAGAATCTTGCTTTCAGAAAATATATCGTAATAGATCTGGTGGCATATAATACTGTCTACAAGTTTATTTTACCTAAGTTATTCTTTAGTTTTAACTTCTGTATTATCAGCAAAGCACTATAAGATTTCATTTTTAGCTATGTCCAATTGCTGTAGACTAAGAAATTTAATATACCCATTAGGTTAATCAATTTCAGGAATTACTACCTACTAAGACATCATTTTTAGCTATGTCCAGTTGCTGTAAACTAAGAAATTTAATATACCCATTAGGTTAATCAATTTCAGGAATTACTACCTACTAAGACATTCTCTAAATTAGTATTAATGCCACAAAGGGTGTGTTCCTTCTAAAATTTAACAGGTGGTAGAGTATTTCTACACATTCACATTCCTTAATTATAGAATTCTCTGGTCTCTGACAATGAAATGGCTTCATAATCTATATAATATAACATATATCTATTCATAGCATAATAAAACCTACAGAAAGATAAGATGAATATTCTCTTCTCAATAGGTCATAATATGTGATTCTGTTTAGCCAATTTCTTTTCTAGGCAGAGTTACTAATAAAAGTATATACAGCTTCTGTGTAATCATGTCTTATTTCTAACTGTAGTACATTTCCCATGGCCTTTTATATCTTGGATAGGAAAGAGAGATCTTATTTACATTATAACTTTTATTACTATTTATAATTTACTGGTTTGTCTTCAATGAAAATAATCAGATATGATAGAGACTTCATGTCTTTCATATTTTTACTCATTATAGGGATATCCAGGTCCTCCTGGGGATCCAGGACCCATTGGTCCACTGGGATTACCTGTAAGTAAAGACTTTATATTCCCTTCTAGAATGTCTATTTAAAATTTAAATCTGTGATTTTGGTTATACTATACTTTTTGTTCTTATGCAAAATAAGTAATGTATAAACTGATGAAGGCTACTTCTTTCCTCAATGTAAAACACTCTAGAATATTTCATGGTATCTTAATCTTCCTCACCTCTACTTGCTTTATCATTTACTTTTAATAATCAGTACAATTCTGTAGCCTGTAACAAAAAGAAATTTAAACTTTCTTTTGAATAACCACATATAAGAAAACAGAGTCAGTAATCAAGCGTACATGTGAGCTTGGGTAAACAAATCACAAATAAGTCACAACATATTTTTCTTAGAAATTTGCAAATATTCTCAAACAACCAGATAAAAGTCAGAGAAAATGTATCTTTATTGACCAAAACTTGAGTTTTAAAAATACTCCATTTATTATATAGAGAAAGATAACAAAATCTTGCCTCTAAAAAAATAAAGCTTGCTTATCAAAATTTGGCCATTATTATCAACTTAAATATGAAAAAGATAAGCCTTAATAATTCCCTAAACAGAACTATTATCAGAAATGGTTTAAAAAAAAAAAAGAAAGAAATGGTTTATACTGTTTTGGGAAGCTTCTGTTTTGAAGATAGGCCTGACTTTCCAGGCATGGAAAGGCCTGACTTTCCAGGCATGTTACGTAGACAGGCATGTTATTGACTTCTAAAATTAGGAAGACAGATGTAGATTGGTACAGTTGCCAGTCTTTTTATTCACAGAAGATAATAAATAAATCTAAGATCCTATGAAAGTTCACTGTTTTTATCTACCTAATGTCATATAGATAAATAAATTTTGTTTTCTAATTCTTTATTAAAGACTATCAAGTATAAAAATTCATTGTAACTGACTTAGTAATAAGTAACAACTTAATTTTCATTACATCTATTTGTGGCATATTTGGGGTGTTTTGTGACATTTTTCATCATACAGGAAAAAAATTTATTTTTATGTGATGGGATTATCATAAATGTCTAGAATAATGAGAAAGAAATCTTGCAGCAATAGCCATCACTTTTTTGATGGACCAAGCTGATTAGACTACTCAGACTGGCTAAGTAGGTGTCTCTTTCCACTGTGACTCAATGTGTTCCTCCTGAAAACTAGTTGGAATACTGGGAGAGGGAAGAATAGCAGAATAATGGGGAAAGAAATTATGGCATTTATTTCATAAATAAAGCATATTTTAAAGGAGATTAATCAATTTTATTTTAAGAATTCCCAAGGAGAATTACATGTCATAAGAAAGGTTATAATTCCTATTTTGCTAATGTTCCTGTGAATTCTATAACTAATTTTTAAATTTTCAATGTGTAGGGTCATGTGGGGGCAAGAGGACCACCTGGGAGTCAAGGTCCTAAAGGACAAAGAGTAAGTTATCTAATGCAGGCAGTAATCTAATACATTAACCTCAAAAAAAAAATGACTTTATAAATAGTGATGTGTTCAGCAAAAATAGTTCTATGTCTTCTAGATTGTGCTTGGATATTGTTGGTTTTTTTCCTTGTTTTCATTATATTAGGTGAAGTACCTACCTACATTAATTGAAGTGTGACTCATTATCATTTGTACTCATAAAACCATACTTTTCCATTTTATGTTTTACAAATTTTACTAATTCATATAGAATTCTTCTTTCACATTTTCAACTTCCAGTTCCATTCTTTGGGAGAATTGTAAAGGTGAAGATGTTTAAATTAAGCATTTTTCTACTCACAAGAGACTTACATAGCAAGGAATAGTAACATCATGACAGAGTAAGAGCAATAGGAAGTGGAATGAAGACAAACGCAGGATGCCTGTTTATTAATTATAAATCAGAAGTGATATAATCATCATCATTTGGTGATTATGTATAAGAATTAAATTAGAAATCTTTCAATCTCGGGCGCCTGGGTGGCTCAGATGGTTAAGTGTCTGCCTTCGGCTCAGGTCATGGTCTCAGGGTCCTGGGATCGAGTCCCGCATCGGGCTCCCTGCTCAGTGCAGAGCCTGCTTCTCCTTCTCCCTCTGCCATTCCCTCTGCTTGTGCTCTTCTATCTCTCTGTCAAATAAATAAATAAAATCTTAAAAAAAAAAAAAAGAAATCTTTCAATCTCTGAGTTTTTTAAACATTAAATCTTTTTTTCTTTTTTTTTTCTTTGAAGAAATAAGAACCACAATTTATTGCATCACATGCCAGGCACCTTTACATCTATTATTTTACTTAATACTTAGAACTACCCAAAGAAGATGTATTGTCACAGGTATTATAGCCGAGGAAAACAGAGCTCAGAGAGTTTAAGTATATGGCCTATAGGCACACAGAGAGAAATGACAAAACAAGGAATCAAATCTTAGTGTGTCTATCTCCCAAGCCTATGCTTATTTGATACCACACAGAATACTAAGGAGGTTTTTTTTTTTTCCTTGATAAATCTGAATATGTGGGCTGTAAGAATTCTCCTTTCTCCCTTGGCTTTACTTTGATTTTTAGAATTAGTGAAGAAAATATTTTAAAACATGGTGTCCAACTAACAAAAGTTAAAAACAAAACAAAAACTTCATTTTCCAGTTGGCAAATGGGAGAAAAGTGTTAAGAATGCCATTTGAAATAATAACTTTAGTTTCATGTCCTGTGTTTTAAGTGAAATTTGATTAAAGAGAGTAAATTTGTCTTTATTATTATTTCATTTCTGAAAAACTATTTTCCTTACTGGATTATAGATTTACAATTTATAAATAATCCTGATGGCCACTTATATTTTAGCCCAAATGAGATTTAAAATAATAAAATAAAAAGACAGTAGATGATCTGTACCCAAACTGTCATTTAGTGGTCTATACCCTGCCAGCATTTAGTACTTGGTCAGGTCCAATGTGTTTATTCAACTTTGTATTAGTCAAAGTGAGAAAGTTCAACCAGTTTTATGACAGTTGCAAGAAAGCAGAAATACTTTTTGCTATGTTTTACATTTTGTTAATTAAGTAATTGAAGGCTTATAGAAGCCATGTACCTAAGCAAGAACTCCTCCTGAACCACTTGTGTTTTCTCCTGAGTCATATGGAAAGTTCATTTGCTCCGTGATTTTCTAACTTCCCCATGAACCCTGGGTAATTGTTGCCCTTTTGTTTTCCCTTTTTTTTTCTTCCAAGATGTTCTTTAAATTCAAGTTAGTTAACATAACACTAACTAACATAGTGTGGTATTAGATTCAGGAGTAGAATTTAGTGATTCATCAGTTATGTATAACATCAGTGTTCATTCCATCAAGTGCCCTCCTTAATGCCCATCACTCATTTAATCCATCTCTCCACCAACCTCCCCTCCAGCAACCCTGTCTGTTCTCTATAGTTAAGGGTCTCTTATGGTTTGCCTCCCTCTCTGTTTTTATCTTGTTTTTCCTTCTCTTCCCCTATGTTCATCTGTTTTGTTTCTTAAATTCCACATATAAGTGAAATGATATGGTATTTGTCTTTCCCTGATTAATTTCAGTTAGTGTAATATACTCTAGTTCCATCCACATTGTTGCAAATGGCAAGATTTCATTCCTTTTTATGGCTGAGTAATATTCCATTGTATAAATATACCACCTCTTCTTTATCCATTCATCAGTCAATAGATTGTTATCCTTTTCTGACTTTGTCCTCAACTTTTACCTCTTCAATAGTCTATTTTCCTCTTATCCTCCAAATACATTTTACTGATTCTCTCCCAAAATGGCTTCTCACAATTACTTAAAATTCATTCAGTACTTTCTAAACAAGGAAATCTTATTTAGAAATAAAGGCTTTGTTTAGTACAAAAACACTTCCTTTGCAGGAGAATGTTTCAGGCAATTCCTGAACATTGAGAATACAAAAAAGAACTGAAGACCAGAATATTTAAGAATATATTATTAGAAAGTTCCATTCCAGATGTCATGTAATATCTTCCTATTTCTACTGTCTTCTTATCAATCTGTTGTCCACTATGGATGTGATCTCAATATGCTAGGTCCATCTTTCCCGCTGTTTTTCAATCACACACACACACACACACACACACAAAAGAACATGTGTCTCCCCACTGAGATAAATGAAAATGTATCTGGCTGGAGGTTCCTGTGCTCCAGCTTTTCCCCACCACTCCAAAGGCTGAGGGGGTTGATCTTCCCCGCATTCCTATAACCCCTTCATGGCACACTGCTGTGTCATAGTGCACTGGAGAGGAAGCTGTGCCCTACGCACACTAACCCTGAGATCACGCAGAGAATAATTATTATGGAACCAGTACTTATTACTGTTTTGCCTGTGACTTACACTGTTATCACATGGCCATGTGAACATCATCAATAATAGGACACGCTCTTAGGGGTCTGCCTGCCCATCCATCTGTCATTCAACTATCTAACATTTCCTGGTTTCTTGTAATTTGTCAAGCATTCTCCTCATACCATGGAGGATTCAATGGTAACTATCTTTTAGATCTGGACCCCATGGGTTTTACTATTTAATTAGTTACAGCCCAGTGGCTTTTGAAGTATCATACAATATTGGTACTTATCCAGAGGATAAGAAAAGCTCAGGCAAGCAACAATGTCTGCCATTTCAGAAAACAACTTAAATAAAGTAATATAATGAAAATCTGTCTAACCTGCTTTGTGAAGGTTGTATAATCCTGCTTCTTATATAGCTGAAAAAGTGTAGGATTGGTTGAAAGTATCATTCTTATGGTTTGAGAGTCTTAGGTGGGAGATTTGGCATTAATTTAAAGTATTATTATTTCTCCTACATACTCTAAGCTTTTTTTTTTTCATCTGCCAAGTTTGGCTGAAGAATAGTCATTTAAGTGTAGTGAAATAATTTAATACGCCAAAGCTAATTAATATAATACATACAATCATATCCATTATATAGACAATTTAGGCTACCAGATTCTCTACTGCAGTACCAGTAAGATGGTGGCTTAGCCTTTCTGGGTCACTAGGAACCAGCACAACTTTAGTTGCTGTCCCTCATGTGCACATTTAACTCACTGGGGCTAGGTAACTGATCCTTTGGTGTCTCTCCAGTGTGTACTTCTGTGTCCTGTCTCCAGGGGCCCTGACAGGAGAGATGACACACTGAGCAGAGTTAGCCTCTCTTTTCTTGCCCATGGATTGGGCCTTTGATAATTAGGCAACTTCAGATTTTGTACCCTTTCTCGGGAAGGAGGGTATAGAGGCGTACAACTGAGTAATTTTTTATTCTATGCTACTTAATATTTACATGAGGAAAAAGATTGAATTAACTGTATTAGAAATATGTAATGTTTTAAGATTTTCTATGCAAGATGCAGAATGGATATGACCATAAATATTCTGAATTGCGGCTTCTTCAAGGAACTGCATATCATATTGGGAAACCAGCCATCAACATTTGCATTTAGATTCAATGCGGGTACTACCTGGGTCACGCCAAGTATTAAAGAAGAGCTTTTTGTGTGGTTTCTTCTCCTGAAAAAATTTATAAAAGAATAGAATGGGGGTGCCTGGGTGGCTCAGTCGGTTAGGTGTCTGCCTTCGGCTCAGGTCGTGATCCCGGGGTCCTGGGATCAAGTCCCACATCAGGCTCCTTGCCCAACGGGGATCCTGCTTCTCCCTCCTCCTCTGCCTGCCTCTCTGCCTACTTGTGCTCTCTCTCTGTCAAATAAACAAAATCTTTAAAAAAAATAAGAATAGAATGAAATGATTTTTCCCACAAAATCACAGATAATATTAGTTTTTGTTTAAGGGAACATTTTGTCCCAGCTACATCAATCAAGAGCCAGAACAGACTGCTAGGCATAATTAGTTAGGCATCTGAGTAATTTAAAATTAATAGAGGGGTCAAGCAAAGACAGATAGATGTGGTTAAAAGAAAATATAAATATACTGAATCCAAGTTAGAAGGACATTTCTTCTGTGAATAAGGGTTGTTTCTTTCATTCATAGATACTTTAGCTTTTTAAAATTGATGACAAGCATTATAGAGATAGCCTTGTAATTCTCATAAAAGCTTCCTACATAAACTAGTGTGCAGTTTATATTAGTGTGGTAGTTAATGATAATTTTTTTTAAACTGTAGCATTTATATGAAGTAGTGGTTTTGTCTCCTATCATCTAATACTTCTAGGATTATTGATTATTCAGGACTTTGTTAACTCTTTAATATTATTGCCTACAATTCAAGTACTTGTTATTTTATGAAACATGCTTAATTTATATAGCTGAGCTATCAGACTTTATTCCAGTTTTTAGAACCTACTTATAGCCACTTATTGTAGCCAACTTTAACTTTTCTTACAGATGATGAGGAAAAGATCAGATTTTTTATTTAGCTCACATACATTCTCCAAGAGCTTTACAGATAATTGGATATTTTATTATTTTATTTTATTTTATTGAGCTTGCATGTGCATGAGTTGGGGGGAAGGGGCAGAAGGAGAGGGAAAGAGAGAATCGTAAGCAGGCTCTATGCCCAGAATGGAGACCAATGCAGGGCTCCATCTCACAAGCCTGAGATCATGACCTGAGCTGAAATCAAGAATCGGACACTTAAACCAACTGAGCCACCCAGGTACTCTGATAATCAGATATTTTAAAGCAGGTATTAAAAAAATAACTTTATGCCCAATTAGATGCCTATTATAATGCTGTTGGGTCTCTCTTAGAGCTTGTCCTAAAGCTTATTTTGTCTCAGGAGTCAAAGAAGGCATATAAACTAACCCAGGGGTAACTTTTATAACCAATATCAGAGTGAAACTTATGGATGCTGAGAAAGCTAAGCTTTTAATTAATTAATTTAGCCTTAACTGAAACATAGAGAGTATTAAGCTTTCCTAGAGTTCTTTCAGCCTTAACCTCTTAACCAGCAACCTTAGGCTTTATAGCCTTTAATTAATACAATTACTATACTTAGACCTTTTTTTTTTTTAAAGATTTTATTTATTTATTTGACAGAGAGAGAGAGGGAACACAAGCAGGGGGAGTGGGAGAGGGAGAAGCAGGCCTCCCACAGAGCAGGGAGCCCGATGCGGGGCTCGATCCCAGGACTCCGGGATCACGACCGGAGCCGAAGGCAGACGCTTAACGGCTGAGCCACCCAGGTGCCCCTATACTTAGACCTTTTTTAAAAAAAAAACAAACCAAAAACTAAATGTGGTTATCTTTGTCATCAACTTAAGAGCAGAAATTTCTTTCTTTGTTCCCTGGTTTAGTAAGTGAAATAATAATCTGAAAGTATATTTAGAGTGAAAGTATTTTGACAAAAGCATTATAAAATGAGTGATTATCATTACTATGTGTATTCCTTAGTTTTGGAGGGAGCACCTTTCAATTATAATGTCAATCAGCACTTGTAAATGTTTCATATTCATTTTATAAACCTCCTCTAAACTTCAGGTCCTGTATTTCAATCTAAATTCACTTGTTAAGAAGATTAACCTTTGCTTCTTTTTAACATTTGAAAAAATATTATAAACTTAATAAAGCACAACTATTTGATGTCTTTATACATTTAGACATCATATGAATCAGGCAACTCATATCTGCAGGCTTCCATTTCTTCATATTATAAAAGCGGAGTTTGCACTAGTTCAGTCTTGACATTAGGTGATTTATGTTCAGAAGCAGAAACTGGCCGTTGAGTATGAGATCTTCCTCCTGACCTAGATGCAGTCTTTTCTTTTTCTTTTTTTTTATTTTCTTTTTTTTTATTCTTATGTTAATTCCCATACATTACATCATTAGTTTTAGATGAAGTGTTCCATGATTCATTGTTTGTGCATAACACCCAGTGCTCCATGCAGAATGTGCCCTCCTCAATACCCACCACCAGGCTAACCCATCCTCTCACCCCCCTCCCCTCTAGAACCCTGTTTGTTTTTCAGAGTCCATCGTCTCTCATGGTTCGTCTACCCCTCCGATTTCCCCCGCTTCATTCTTCCCCTCCCGCTACCTTCTTCTTCTTTTTTTTTTTTTCTTAACATATATGATGCAGTCTTTTCTATGTATATATCCAGGCAGCCACTTAATCTGATTTTATGTAAGGAAAGAGACTTGCCATCTTTAGACCAAACAATTTTTTTTTTAATTCTAAATTTACAACTCTGTGTCTGGGAAGACTTTTGAAGATTTATCCATATCGATGCTACCATTTAAACCTAGACAAAATGGGGGCACCTTGGTAGCTCAGTTGGTTAAGCATCTGCCTTCAGCTCAGGTCATGATCCCAGGGTCCTGGGATTAAGCCCTGCATCCAGCTCCGTGTTCAGCGGGGAGCCTGCTTCTCCCTCTCCCTCTGCCTACAGCTTCCCCTGTTTGTGCTCTCTCTCTCTCTCTCTCTGTCAAATAAATAAATAAAATCTAAAAGAAATTAAAAAATAAAATAAATAAACCTATACAGAATGACTTCGCACTCTCTAGCACTCGCCTTGGAGCTATCTGTCTCATTGTGGTTGATTTGTCTAGAATCACATTCATTGTATTCGCCTCATTCTCCCTCTCCCTCTCCACCCAAGCAAACCTATACTTCCACTTTGTTTGCTACTAATGCTGTCATCGCTCTACTAGTTATTATAACAAAATATCCAAGAAAGATAGAGATTTGAGGTTGCAAAAGGGTTAAGTGCCTAATTCCCAATGGACACATTTTCAGTCTAGATTTCACTTGTTTTCTGCAGTGTTTAAGAATGTTGACCATGTATTCTTTTTTTTTTTTAATTGAAGTATAGTTGACACACAATGTTACATTAGTTTCAGGTGTATTACATAGTGGTTTACCAGCTTTGTAGGTTATGCTCTGTCATCACAAGTATGGCTGCTGTCACCGGACGACACTCGTTCCTTTTCATACTCCTTCAGCCACCTTCTGTTATAACTCCAAAAAATTTTGTGAAGTGTTTTCTTACAGGGCAGAAAGAGGAGAATGTGTTTAGAAGGTGACAGAGAAAGAGAATCATTATAGGCTGCTGAATTTTTAAGGTGAAGGTGATGTTTAGAACAAGGTCCTGAAGGATCTTTGCACTTAAACTTCAAAGTCATCCTTTAATAATTGTTCCTGTTTTCGTCTTCAGTTACTTAACTGTTAATCATTCCAAGCATGTGCCCACCTCAGGACCTTTGTAGTTTCTATTTCTTCTGTTGGAATGATCTTGCCCATATGCCATTTTAGAGAGGCTTCTCACACTACCCTGTCTAAAATAGGGCTCCCCATCTTGAATTCTCTCTAGTCCCATAAGGTCCTTTATTTTACTTCATTACAGTTGACTACTCACTGTCATTAAGTTTATATACTTATTTGATTGCTTATGAATTCGGGGATGAGTCCTCTTCTCCCTACCTATCTTCTGTGCCTGAAGCAATGACTGGCTTATAATAGGTACTCAGCAAATGTTTGTTAAATGAGTAACACACTTTAAAAGTCTCTTATCTACTAAATTAAATCCATATTCCTCAACTTGATATTCAAGGTTCTACATAATAAGACTGAAACTAAGTTTTACAGTCTTTTGTGGGAAAATAGGGCAGAAAAAGAAGTTAGGGCCAGATCATGGAGTACCTTCAATACAGACTGAGATTGAAGGGCTAGAGCTATAACTTTAGTATAACCAGTGGAGCTATAGATCTCATGGAGTGTGAGCCTTCTCTCTAATCCCCTGAATGTGCCTAAGAGGATCAGGGAATGCAGTACCCTAAGAGTACCCAGGAAGAGAGTCCTATTACAGCAAGCAGTTTTTTAAGAACGTAAAACTAAACCAACCTGACCTCAGATGGGATAAAAGAGAAGGAGCCTAGGGGATTCCTTCAAATCAGCATGTTGTATTGGGAAATTTGTATTACCATTCTGTATAGAAATCTTTAGGGCCTTCTTGGGGCACCTGGATGGCTCAGTTGGTTAAGCATCTGTCTTGGCTCAGGTCATGATCTCAGAGTCCTGGGATCGAGCCCTGAGTCTGGCTACCTGCTCAGCGGGAGTCTGCTTCTCCCTTTCTGTCTGCCCCTCCCCCCTGCTTGCTCTCTCTCTCTCTCTCTCTCTCAAATAAATAAATAAAATCTTAAAAAAAAAAAGAAGTCTTCAGTGCCTTCTCATTACCTATTGATTTAAATATAAACTCCAGTCTTTCACCTTTTATGTCCCAGTCTTTCCACAATTATTTCTTAGTAATTATTTCTTACCATAGAAAATACTTAGTATAGAAATACTAAGAAATACTACTTGTAGTCAATAGACCAGCTAAACAAACTACTTTTTTCATTCTTGGGTATCTTCTTTCCTGCCTCTGTACCCTTTTCTCATCCTATCCCTTCTGTCCAGAGTTGCTTTTAGAGCATGACCTCCAACTGTCAAAATGATATCTTTATTCCTTATACAAACGTGAAAATTCTCTCCCTCCTTTGAATCCTTTTAGCCTTTAAACTGCCTTACCTCAACCTATATTATCATCATTTGTGTAACTTACCTAACCATTCTTTAAGCTTCATGAAGGAGTAATGTTCTTACAATTATGTATCCCCGTAACACTTAATGCAGTACCTTTTCCACAGTAGACATTGTAGTGTTGTCAGTGTTGTAGAATTGAGTTAATTCCTTTGAAAGGGACTTTAAGATCTTCCAAGGATAGTTATTATTTAGGCATGGAGACACATACCATCATTTTATTAGAGAGTGACTTCTGCAACTAGCAGTTCTTCACAACTGATGACTAAATATTGATAACAACTTAGCTGAGAAATTTTACATTTTCATGAAGATTCCCAGCAGTATTTTCTGTCCCTTTTCTGTGCCCTGGCCACCTTCCAGTAAGTGTTGTCAAGCAGGTGCATAGTGAGTACAATGCAGTCAACACTCATTCTGAGTGCCATTCCAAAAATATAAAACTTAAGAAGACTGTCGGACAAACAAGCTAGCCACTTTTAAGTTAATGTAGAGTTGTTCCTAGAATAGATCGTGGATAGCTCCTGAGTAAATAAGGTGAACAGAATATTCAAATAACAAACCTATATTATAACCACCTCAACGACTGAATCAGCTGTTTTTGAGGTCACCTGATTAATTATTTGGCAATAGATCTTGAAAACACAGGCTTGATTATCCCATACAAATAGGTTCATCCATATGAACTGTATCTAGCTGTATTCTTTTCTGTGGTCATGGTATAAAAACAAGCAGAAGGAATTTGTCAAGAAGAACACAAGGTGTTCATTTGTAAGGATGCATAACAATAAAAAAATAACATTTCAAATTAACAATAGGACTTTTTTCCATCCCTAGGGACCAAGAGGACCAGATGGTCTCTTAGGGGAACAAGGTATACAAGGTGCCAAGGTAAATACTGATTTTTTTCACTTCATATGCAGTTAAGATTTTTGAGCCCATATGTGTTCTACCTGACTTAAAACTGTTATATTTCCTTACAAAAGTATGGTTCTAAATTTTCTCTTAGTAAAAGTATGAAACATATATAAAGTTTTTACTACACACAGAGAAATTTTTTTAAAATATTGAATTATATACTTGATGTCCTGTTTTCTTGTATGTGAGTATATGCTAGCACATGTAAGACCATAATTCACATTCCTATTAACTCCTGTGGTATTGATACTTTGTTAGGGTGAAAAAGGAGATCAAGGAAAAAGAGGGCCTTATGGTCTTATTGTAAGTAGTAAAACATTTCACATTAAAGATAAATAGATAAAATCTTCCCTGTTTTTCTTGGTGTATGATTAATATTTGGTGAGGGAGCTACGTGACCCAAACATTTTCTTCCTTATGTAGGGTAAGACTGGAAACCCCGGAGAGAGAGGAGTTCAAGGGAAACCAGTAAGTAATTAGGAATAATTAAGCTATGAATAAATTTTATTCATTTTATTCTCTGGCACAACTATTATTATCAGTACGTTAGACTAAGAGAATACCAGTTCTTTTCTTCTTTCAGTCATTAGGTAGATGTGTTACTTGTGCAAGTTGATTACTCATTCTACGCCTTAGTGCTATCTGTTTATAAACTGGTGGTGATAACTGTTACACTCCACCCTAGGTATGATTACTTTTCTATAAAATCCATTTCAAAATAAAATGGTGTGATACTATATAAATATAATGGAATACGAATAAAGCTAATATATCAAGAAATTTCTTGCCTACTTCCATTTTAATTCTATTTGAGTGTTCTTTGAACCCTTGGAGCGTGGAGCTATGTGTCACCATGCTTTGCCATGCCACTGCTCTAAGAGTTTTTAAGATTATACAATACTAGCTATTTTTCTACCATCAAAACATCTTTTCAGAAGTATACAATTTTCTCCCTGAGTAGCTACAAGTTCTTTTTTATGTTCATAGAACAGAAATAAGCAGAAGTTTGGCAACTAAAAAAGATCACAGTGTCTTCGTTCACTAATAAATGGGAGAAATAGTAAAAACAAAAACAAGAAGATACACATATGCATATGTACACACACACATATATGCTAGTACCTATATATAAATTTTTGAGTACATAAGCTTAATTGTATGAGCTTTCATACACTTCATATATTGCTGTTTTTATTTAGAATCATAATTTTTATGATAATTATAATTTGTAATAACATCTTGCTTTGTCATATACATATCTATACACAATTTAAAGTTATAAAATTAGATAATAATTTAAATGGACGGCAACTGAAGAGTCAGAAAAGGATAAGAGAAAAATGTTTTTTTCTGCTATAGTAGTTGTCACTAATGTCCCTGCATTTACTTGTTCCTCTTTGAAATCTGCTGCCCCCTGCCTGTTGTTTCCCATAATGGCATTCATTATATTTGTCAGTGGTCAAATCTATAATATCAGAGACCTAAAGGAGAAAAATGACTATATCCAGGGAAAGAATTTGTCTGTGACAGTGTTATCCATTAAAGTCATCCCCAAAGAACATTCTTTCTGGGTTTCTGTTATATCAGTGCAAATGGTGTTTCTGTAGATTCTTTCCACTTTGCTACACTGTATACAAAGCTTAAAATATGTGGCAATGGTAGAGAAATTTAAAGCTCATCATGTTCATTCTTTTTATAGTAGAGAAGGGAGGCCTAGAGAAATAAAATTACTTACTCATTTTATATATTGTTGACATTCCTTAGAATTTTACTTTCATTTGCAGCCTATCAGATATGCCTAGATAAATGTGAAATGTGGTGTTTGACTTCCTCAATCAAATAAAAGACATTAGAACCATTTTGTAACCATGGCTTAAGGCAAGAAATCGAGTAAATTTACTTTAGTGGATGACATGGGTTGGACATTAAATCATGAGTTTATAGTAGTTTTTGAGGTTTACATAGCTCTATGATACCTACGTCGTCCCCTTCTTCTTGATTGAACTGGAATAGACTTTTGAGATCTTAAGGAAGCTAGGATCAATCAATCCAAGAAATCCAGATGGCCCTGAAGATTTGTTTGATCCTCCACAGTGTCTGTAGTCATTTATGCAACTGTCGACAAGCAGGCGGTGCTGTATAATAGAAAGATATATTGAAGGTCAAATTGACATTTGCTCCAGTACATGCTCCTAATAGCTGTATAGTTTGATTAAATTAGTTAGCTGTCTGGATGATATTTTCTCTGTGTGTAAAATAAAGAGACATCTCTAAATTGTCATAATTCTAAAGCCAGGTATTAAATGAAAAACAGTAACACATTGGTTGCCGAGATAACCAGGAAAATACATTTGTCTATGGGCCAACTCTGTTTCCTATACTTGCCTTCCATCCACATGTAGATCTGACTTAAGAGGAAAGGCCATGATCCATGGTGTTATTAAGGTGATAAAAACTAGGTAACTGTTTTTAGATTTCTAAATCTTACAAAAACTATAACTATTATTGACTTTTTTAAATCTAGATATTCTTTCAGTTGATGAATCAGGGGTGTTAAATCTCCAACTATGATTTTGTTTTTCTCTGTTTCTTTAAATTTGTCAAATTTTGCTTTATATATTTTGAAATGCTATTTTTAGAATATTCACATTTATGATTATTATGTCTTCCTGATGAACTGACCCCCTTTTATTTTTACAAAATATTCCTCTATATCTCCGGTAATACTTTTTATTCCTGATAATACTGTTTGTTTGTTTTTTGGTTTTTTGGTTTTTTTAATTTTTATTTATTTATTTATTTGACACAGAGAGATAGTGAGAGCAGGAACACAAGCAGAGGGAGTGGGAGAAGGAGAAGCAGGCTCCTGGCTGAGCAGGGAGCCCGATGCAGGGCTCGATCTCAGGACACTGGGATCATGACCTGAGCCGAAGGCAGATGCTTAATGACTGAGCCACCCAGGCGCCCCAATATTGTTTGTTTTTGAAACTGGCTTTATTTGATTAGTAAGTCTCTCCAGCCTACTTATGCTCGCAGTTTGTATGGCCTATCTTTTCCATTCATTTACTTTCAACCAATCTGTGTTTTGGTATTTAAAGTGAGTGTCTTATAATTGGGTCTTTTTTTTTTATTTATTCATTCTAAAAACCTCTGCCTTTTAATTAGTGTTTGGTCCATTTCCATTTAATGTAATTATCAATTTGGTTGTACTTCGGTCAACCATTTTATGATTGTTCTTCTCTTGTGGTGGTGCTGTTGTTGTTCAGTGCCTTCTTTTGGCATTGAACACTCCATTTTAATTTAGATAATGGCTTTTTAGCTATACTTCTTTGAACTATTATTTTTAAGTGATTATTCTAGGTCAGGACTCAGTAAACATTTTCTGTAAAAACAAGTGCTGGTCCAGATTGCACCCCCAGGCTGTAGTTTGCCAGCTGCTGGTTTACGGATTACAGTATGCATCCTAACTTTCCAAAATCTACTTAGAGTTAATATAGTAATACTTAACATAATTGCAAGAAACGTGCAACCATATAGACCCATTCACCACCAACATCCTGTTGTTTATGCTATAATTGTTTTTATGTATTACATCTATGTGTGTTATAAACCCATTTTGCAAAGTTAAAATTTTGCTTTAATATAAATTAAGTATTTTTGTTTTATTATAAGTGAAATATGTTCACTCATGAAATATAAGTGAAATACCTTAAAAACCTACCTTTTTAAGGTATTTAGGGGGAAGTAGTGTTTGTTTCTTTGCTTTTTTTTTATTATCCATGCCTTTACTTTTTCTGATATTCTCCATTCTTTTCTGTAGATCTGCATTTCCAAATGGTATCATTTCCTTGAAGCCTATAGAACTTACTTTAGATTCCTTAGAGTCAAACTTTGCCAGTCATGAATTCTCTTTGTATTTGTTTGCGAAAATGTCTTTATTTCACTTTCATTTTTTTTTACATGAATTCTTTTTTTAGGTTTTTAATTCCAATTAGTTAACATACAGTGTTATGTTAGTTTCAGGTATACAGTATAGTAATTTAACACTTCCATACATCACTCTGTGCTCATCACAACAAGCGCACTCCTTAATAACCATCACCTGTTTAACGCATCCCCCCATCCACCTCCCTTCTGGTAAACATCAGTTTGTTCTCTGTAGTTAAGAGTCTGTTTCTTGCTTTGCCTCTCTCTTTCTCTCCGCCCCTTTTCTTGTTTGTTTTGTTTCTTAAATTCCACATATGAGCAAAATCATATTTTTCCACTGGATACAGAATTCTGGGCTGACAGGGTTTTCTTTTATTTGTTTGCATTCAGCACTATAACGATGACATGTCATTTTCTTTTAGCCTCAGTTATTTCCAATGAGAAGTCCACATTTATCGGTATCGTTATTCCCCCTGCATGTAATGTATCATTTTTCTCTGGCTGCTTTCAAGATTCTCTCTTTACTTTTGGCTTTTAGTAGTTTGACTATGATGTGCCTAGATGGATTTTCTTTGCATTTATTCAGCTTGAGATTTACTGAGCTTCTTTTGTGTGTAAGTTTCTGTTTTCACTAAATTTGGAAATTTTTCAACTTTATTTCAATCTTTTCCCTATTCTGTCTTCTCTCTCCTTTCCTTCTTGGATTCCAATTAAATATACATTAAACATTTTGATATCATCCCTCAGGTCCCTGAGGCTTTATTCATTCCTATTTTAATCTTTTTCCTGTTTTCTTTTTTTAATTGGATAACCTAACTCTATCTTCACTCACTTTTTAAACCCATTCACTGAAATTTTATTTATGATATGGAATTTTTAAGTTTTATTTCAGATATTTAATTTTCAGTTCTATAATTTCCATTTTTATAGATGATGTTCTTCTGAGATTTCCTATTTGTCTATTCATCATAAGTGTATTTTTATTTACATTACTGAACATATTTATAATAGTCACTTTATTTTTTTTTTAAAGATTTTATTTATTTATTTGACAGAGAGATAGGCAGAAGAGCACAAGCAGAGGGAGTGGCAGAGGGAGAGGGAGAAGCAGGCTCTGCACTGAGCAGGGAACCCGATGCGGGACTCGATCCCAGGACCCCGGGATCATGACCTGAGCCGAAGGCAGATGCTTAACCATCTGAGCCACCCAGGCGCCCCTATAATAGTCACTTTAAAATCCTTATGGGATGGGCGCCTGGGTGGCTCAGTTGGTTAAGCGACTGCCTTCGGCTCAGGTCATGATCCTGGAGTCCCGGGATCGAGTCCCGCATCGGGCTCCCTGCTCAGCGGGGAGTCTGCTTCTCCCTCTGACCCTCCCCCCCTCATGCTCTCTCTCTCTCATTCTCTCTCTCTCAAATAAATAAATAAAATCTTTAAAAAAAAAAAAAAAAAAAAAAATCCTTATGGGATAATTCTAACATCTGGGTAATCTTGAGTTTGGTCTCCTTTAATTGCCTTTTCTTATAAATATGGGAAAATTTTCCTGTCCAGTAATTTTGAATTATATCTTGGACATTTTTTTATTATGTTCAATTAGCCAACATATAGTACATTATTAGTTTTTGATGTAGTGACTTTTTTTTTTCTTTTTCTTTTTTTTTTTTTTTATTTATTTGGCAGAGAGATAGCACAAGTAGGCAGAGTGGCAGGCAGAGGGAAAGGGAGAAGCAGGCTCTCCGCTGAGCAGGGAGCCCGATGTGGGGCTTGATCCCAGGACCCTGGGATCATGACCTGCGCCGAAGGCAGCCGCTTAACCGACTGAGCCACCCAGGTGCCCCGTGACTTTTTTTTTCTTAAGGAGGCTCTACACCCAGCAAGGAACCCAACAAGGGGCTTGAACTCATGACCCTGAGATCAAGACCTAAACTGAGATCAAGAGTCAGATGCTTAACTGACTGAGCCACCCAGGCACCCCTATATCCTGAACATTTTAAATGATTCATCGTGGATACTCCAAATTCTGTTACATTTCTTTGAAGAGTATTTTTTGTTTCATTTTGTTTTTTGATTTGGCAAATCATTAACTTGGCTGCTTTCAAACTCCAGATTCTCTCTCCTCTGCAGTAGATGGCTCCTGAAACTTCTGTCCAGTTCTTTTAGGCCTTGCTAGGATGCTTGGTGTCTACCATATGGATATATACTTCAAATGTCAGCAAGAGATTTAAGCAGAGTTTACCTCAGAATTTGAGGTTCCTCCTCTCTTGCTTTCTCTTCCATCACTTCCCAGCAGCTGTGGTCACTCCACATTCTACCCTCTGGTTCTCCATGCCAGTAAGACTGCAGATTTCTATCCTCCTTTTTTCTTAATCATCCTACATAGCTTACCGTCTGGCTAAAAGCCACATTTAAAATAAAAAATCAGACACTCACTTAGTGCCATTCCTCTCTTGTACATGTAGACCTCTCCACTCTACTTTTTACCTATTTTTGGTTTTTCTTCAGATTTTTAAAAAATATTTTGTCCTGGGTTTACAGTTATCCCTATATAGGTGGTTTAGATAGGAGCTACTTGGCCAATATTGGAAGTGGAAATTCTTAACAGTTCTTCTTTAAATAGTTTTCTCTGGAGTAGCTCAGAATACTTAAGAAACATTTATTTCATAATCTCTACAATATAAAAAGTATATGGTATTAACTCTATGCTTTCTCCCTTTTCAGATAATGAGGCATACAGTTTTCATAATCCTACAATGAAAAAACATTTACTTGCTCCCTTCCTTATTCCCATAAAAAGTCTTTAAAGATTATCCATATATTTACTGTAAATGGAAGAGGCATTGAATGTTTGATTTCTTGTTGAAATCAGTAGAATGCAGTACAGTATAGTGGATGAGCATGGCATTGGAATCAGACATTGGAAGTCAAATACTGGTTCTGCCACTTACTAGCTGTTTTGACTTTATACAAATTATTTAATCTCTCTGGGCCTCAGTTTTCCTATCTTTAAAATGAAATACCTTTTGGGGAGCATGGTGGTGCAGTTGGTTAACCTTCTGACTCTTGGTTTCGGCTCAGGTTTGATCTCAGGGTCATGAGATCAAGCCCTGTGTTGGGCTCCATGCTCATCACAGAGTCTGCTTGGAGTTCTCTCTCCCTCCCCCTTTGCCCCCCACCCCCACCCCATGCACACACACACTCTCTCTCAAATAAATCTTTAAAAAAATAAAAATAAAATAAAATGAGATACCTTTTATAGTTATATCAAATGATGTTCATTATGTGCTTGGCATAGGCTCTCAATACATAGTAACCACAATAATCATTATTTTCCCAGTCATCATTATCATAATTGCTGGGTTGAAGTTATGGAGCAAGAAATTCTACTAAAAGAATATTTTCAGTACTATCTGAAAAGGCTTAAAGGGGATTTTTATTTTGTACCAGCTTGTGCTTTACTTCTTTGTCTCTAATAGAAATAAGTAAATCCATTTAGATCATTTCATAACTTTGCCAAACAGCCTTTATGCACCATTAACATCATTAAAAGTATATATCAAGCTTGACATTGTGTACAAGCCCACTTTACAAAGCAAATTGGGCAGACATTATTCAAGGTTTTGAACTTTTGCTGTATGTTTCAGTTGGTATATCAGATCCTTATATTGATCCTGTCTCTTAATATTGGAGCCTGGACTGAATGGATGGCATATAATTTTCATGATTGAAACAAGGCCTTAGTCAGATGTGAGTCTGTGATTTTACATATTTTCCTTTCCTTAACCAGATAACTATACACAACTAAATAAAGAATTAATGGCTATAACTTAGAAAGTTTTATGTTGCTAGGAGTTTTGAATATCTTTACTTCCAATTTAATCTCATATTTTTCTTAGCTTTTAGTTTTAATATAAAATGGTGATTGTTATCCACTGAATATTTGCCAGCCTTCTCAGGGTCAGTAATGTAGAACAGGTGAATTGCAAATAGAGAAGGGCAGTGTTTTCTATATCTTTAATAGTCATCAGTGTCTGGCACATGGTACATACTCAGTAAATCTTTAAATGAGAGAACCAAAGAGGACCTAAAATTTGATTTATATTCCATTTTAGAATATACCCCCACTTCTAAGACTCAATTTAATGGTACCATAGATGGCATGGTGTAAAAATAGGGGAAAATAAAGGATGTTAGAGAGGTCAGTTTAGTCATTTCTGGTCAACTAAGTTCTGAGACTTCTGTGCCTTACCAGGTTTTAAGGACATAAGTTATACTTACTGACACATCACAAGGTTATTATTTTTGGAGAAAGAAACCATTTTTATATAGATATTAAAAATATAAAAAATCTAAATTTAAAATAATTCTGGATAATTGTCTCTGTATATGAGTGGGGATTAAGTATGGGAATACAGATAGATATAAGGAACTCCTACAACTCAACAACAACAGCAAAAGACAACTGGATGAAAAAATGAGCAAAGGACTTGAATAGATATTTCTCCAAAGAAAATATACAAATGGCCAATAAGCACATGAAAAGATGTTCAATATCACTGGACAGTAGAGAAATGTGAATCAAAACCACAATGAGATACCACTTCTTACCCATTAGAACAGCTATTATTAAAGAAAAACAAAACAAAACATACATACATACATACAGAAAGTAACTAGTGTTGGCAAAGATGTAGAAAAATTGGAGCCCTTGTACATTGCTAGTGGGAATGTAAAACGGTGAGGTTGCTTATGGAAAACAGTTTGGTGGCTCCTCAAACAGTTCAACATAGTATTACTATGTAATTCATCAATTCCACTTTAGATTTATACCCCCAAAGAATTGAAAGCAAAGACTTAGAGACTAAACCTTCTATAGTGTTTATAGGCACAGTATTCACAGTGGCCATAAGGTAGAAAACCCAAGTGTCCATTGATGGATGAATAGATACACAAAATATAGTATATACATAAAATGGAATATTACTGAACTTTAAAACTGAAGAAAGTTTTTTAAAGTTTTTATTTAAATTCCAATTAATTAACATATAGTATAATAGTTTCAGGTGCACAATTTAGTGATTCAGCACTTCCATACATTACCAGGTGCCCATCACAAATGCACTCCTTAATCCCCATCACCTATTTAACCCATACCCCTCCACTCCCTTTTGGTAACCATCAATTTGTTCTCTATAGTTAAGAGTCTGTTTCTTGGTTTGCCTCTCTCTCTTCTTTTTTTTTTTTTCCCTTTGCTTGTTTGTTTTGTTTCTTATATTCCACATATGACTGAAATCATATGCTATTTGTCTTTCTCTGACTGACTTCTTCACTTAGCATAATACTCTCTAGCCCCATCCATGTCATTGCAAATGGCAAGATTTCATTCTTTTTGATGGCTGAGTAATATTCCATATATATGGAATATATATACATACATATATATGTATATATGCATATACATATACATATACATACATTCTCCACATCCTCACCAACACCTTGTTACCTATGTTGTCGATTTTAGCCACTCTGACAGGAGTGAAGTGATATCTCATTGTATTTTTGATTTGCATTTCCTTGATGATAAGTGATGTTGAGCGTCTTTTCATGTATATTTTGGCCATCTGTGCATCTTCTTTGGAAAAATGTCTATTCATGTCTTTTGCCCACTTTTTAACTGGATTATTTGGGATGCTTTTATAAATTCTTTATATATTTTCAAAATCCTAGAGGAGAACATAGGCAGTAACATTTTTGACATTGGCCACAGCAACTTCTTTCAAGATACATCTCCAAAGGTTAGTGAAACAAAAGCAAAAATGAACTTTTGGGACTTCATCAAGATAAAAAGCTTCTACACAGGAAACAGTCAACAAAACAAAGAGGCAACCCACAGAATGGGAGAAGATATTTGCAAATGACACTACAGATAAAGGGCTGGTATCCAAGACCTATAAAGAACTTCTCAAACTCAACACCCAAAAAAACAAATAAGTCAAAAAATGGGCAGAAGACATGAACAGACGCTTCTCCAAAGAAGACATACAAATGGCTAACAGACACGTGAGAAAATGTTCATCATCGGGGTGCCTGGGTGGCTCAGTTGGTTAAGCGACTGCCTCCGGCTCAGGTCATGATCCTGGAGTCCCGGAATCGAGTCCCACATCGGGCTCCCTGCTCAGCAGGGAGTCTGCTTCTCCCTCTGACCCTCCTCCCTCTCGTGCTCTCTCTTATTCTCTCTCTCGCAAATAAAAAAAAAATTAAAAAAAAAATGTTCATCATCATTAGCCATCAGGGAAATTCAAATCAAAGCCACACTGAGAAACCACCTTACACCAGTTAGAATGGCAAAAATTGACAAGGCAAGAAACAACAAATGTTGGAGAGGTTGTGGAGAAAGGGGAACCCTCTTACACTGTTGGTGGGAACGCAAGTTGATACAGCCACTTTGGAAAACAGTGTGGAGGTGCCTTAGAAAATTAAAAATAGAGCTACCCTATGACCCAGCAATTGCAGTACTGGGTATTTACCCCAAAGACACAGATGTATTGAAAAAAAGGGCCATATGCACCCCAATGTTCATAGCAACAATGTCCACAATAGCCAAACTGTAGAAAGAGCTGAGATGCCCTTCAACAGATGAATGGATAAAGAAGATGTGGTCCATATATATACAATATAATAGTACTCAGCCATCAGAAAGGATGAATACCCAACTTTTACATCAACATAGATGGGACTGGAGGAGATTATGCTAAGTGAAATAAGTCAAGTGGAGAAAGTCAATTATCATATGGTCTCACTTATTTGTGGAACATAAGGAATAGCATGGAGGACATTAGGAGAAGGAAGGGAAAAATGAAGAGGGGGAAATCAGAGGGAGAGATGAACCATGAGAAACTATGAACTCTGAGAAACAAACTGAGGGTGTTAGAGGGGAGGGGGTTGGGGGGATTGGTTAGCCTGGTGATGGGTGTTAAGGAGTGCACATTCTGCAGGGGCACTGGTGTTATACGAAAACAATGAATTGTGGATCACTACATCAAAAACTAATGATGTATGGTGACTAACATAACATAATAAAATAAAATTTAAAAAAAATTTCTTTATATATTTTATAAGTTCTTTATATATTTTGAATACTAACCCTTCATCAGATATGTCATTTGCAAATGTCTTTTCCCATTCCTAGGTTGCCTTTTAGTTTGTTGATTGTTTCTTTTGCTGTGCAGAAGCTTTTTATTTTGAAGAAGTCCCAATAGTTTATTTTTGCTTTTGTTTCCTTTGCCTCAGGAGACATATCTAGAAAGATGTAACTACAGTCAAAGAAGTTACTGCCTGTGTTCTCTTCTAGGATTTTTATGGATCCAGGTCTCACATTTCAATCTTTAATCCATTTTGAATTTATTTTTGTGTATGGTGTAAGAAAGTGATCATTTCATTCTTTTTGTTGCTATCTAGTTTTCCCAGTACCATTTGTTGGAGAGACTGTCTTTTTCCCATTGGATATTCTTTCCTGCTTTGTTGAAAATTAATTGACTATATAATTATGGGTTCATTTCTGGGTTTTCTTTTCTTTTTTTTTTTTAAAGATTTTATTTATTTATTTGAGAGAGAGAGAGTGAGAGACAGAGAGCATGAGAGGGGGGAGGGTCAGAGGGAGAAGCAGACTCCCTACCGAGCAGGGAGCCAGATGCGGGACTCGATCCTGGGACTCCAGGATCATGACCTGAGCCGAAGGCAGTCACTTAACCAACTGAGCCACCCAGGTGCCCCATTTCTGGGTTTTCTATTCTGTTCTATTGATCTATGTGTTTATTTTTGTGTCAGTACCATACTGCTTTGATTACTACAGCTTTGTAATATAACTTGAGGGTCCAGAATTGTGATGCCTGCAGCTTTGCTTTTCTTTTTCAAGATTGCTTTGGCTATTTGGGGTCTTTTGTGTTCCACACAAATTTTAGGATTGTTTGTTTTAGCTCTGTGAAATATGCTGTTGGTATTTTGATGGGATTGCATTAAATGTGTAGATTGCTTTTGCATAGTATTGACATTTTAACAATATTTGTTCTTCCAATCCATGAGCATAGAATGTCTTTCCATTTCTTTGTGTTTTCTTCAATTTCTTTCATCAGTGTTTTATAGTTTTCAGAGTACAGGTCCTTCACCTCTGGTTAGGTTTATTTCTGGGTATCTTATGTTTTTGGTATAATTGTAAATGGGATTGATTTCTTAATTTCTCTTTCTGCTGCCTCATAATTAGGGTATAGGAATGCAACAGATTTCTGTATGTTGATTTTTGTGTCCTGCGACTTTACTGAACTCATTTGTCAGTTTTAGCAGTTTTTTGGTGAAGTCTTTTGTGTTCTCTATGTGTAGTATCATGTCATCTGAAAATAGTGAAAGTTTTATTTATTCCTTGCCAATTTGGATGCCTTTTATTTCTTTGTGGTGTCTGACTGCTATGGCTAGGATTTCCAGTACTGTATTGAATAGAAGTGGTGAGAATGGACATCCCTGTCTTGTTCCTGACCATAGAAGAAAAGCTCTCAGTTTCTCCCCATTGGGGATATTAGCTGTGGGTTTTTCATAAATGGACTTTATTATGTTGAGGTATGTTCCCTCTCAACCTACTTCGTTGAGGGTTTTTATCATGAATGGGTGTTGTACTTGTCAAATGCTTTTTCTGCATCTATTGCATTGATCATCTGGTTCTTATTCTTTCTTTTATTAATGTGATGTATCATGTTGATTGATTTATGAATATTGAACCACCCTTGCAACCCAGGAATAAATCCCACTTGATGGTGGTGAATGATTTTTAAAATGTATTGTTGGATTTGATTTGCTAGTATTGAGGATTTTTACATCTATGTTCATCAGAGATATTGGCCTATAGTTTTCTTTTTTTGTGGTGTCTTTATCTGGTTTTGGTATCAGGGTAATGCTGGCCTCATAGAATAAATTTGGATATTTTCATTCCTTATCTATTTTTTGGAATAGTTTGAGAAGAATAGGTATTACCTCCCCTTTATTTTTTTATTTTTTATTTTTTTTATTATGTTATGTTTATCAGCATACATTGCATTATTAGTTTTTGATGTAGTGTTCCATGATTCATTGTTTGCATATAACACCCAGTGCTCCATGCAGTACATGCCCTTTAAATGTTTGGTGGAATTCATCTGTGAAGCCATCTGGTTCTGGACTTTAGTTTTTTGGGGATTTTTTGATTACTGATTCAATTTCTTTGCTGGTTATTGGTCTGTTCAAGTTTTCTATTTCTTCCTGTTTCAGTTTTGATAGTTTATTTGTTTCTATGATTTATCCATTTTTTTTTTTTAGGTTGCCCAATCTGTTGGCATATAGTTTACATAGTATTCTCTTATAATCTAATCATTTGTATTTCTGTGGTGTTGGTTGTTACTTCTCCTTTCTCATTTGTGATTTTATTTATTTTGGCCCTTTCTAAACCTTTCTTCTTGATAAGTTTGACTAGAGGTTTATCAGTTTTATTGATTTTTTTCAAAGAACAAGCTCCTGGTTTCATTGATCTGTTTTATTGCCTTTTTAATTTCTATATCATTTATTTCTACTCTGATCTTTATTATTGCTTTCCTTCTGCTGACTTTAGGCTTTGTTTGTAGTTCTTTTTCCAGCTCCTTTAGGTTTGAGGTTAGGTTGTTTATTTGAGATGTTTCTTGCTTCCTAAGGTAAGCCTGTATTGCTATATACTTCCCTTTTAGGACCGCTTTTACTGCATCCCAAAGGTTTTGGACCATTCTGTTTTCATTTTTATTTGTTTTCATGTACTTTTTCATTTCTTCTTTTATTCCCTGGTTGACCCATTCATCGTTTTGTAGCATGTTTTTTAACCTCCATGTATTTGATCTTTCCAGATTTTTTCTTGTAGTTGACTTCTAGTTTCATAGTATTGTAGTCAGAAAAAGTGCGTGGTATGACTTCAGTCTTCTTGGTTTTGTGACCTACTAAGTGATCTATTCTGGAGAATATTCCATGTGCACTTGAAAAGAATGTGTATTCTGCCATTTTAGGGTCAAATGTTCTGAATATATCTGTTAAATCCATCTGTTCCAGTGTGTCATTCAAAGCCATTATTTCCTTGTTGATTTTCTGTTTAGATCATCTGTCCATCGGTATAAGTGGGGTGTTAAAGTCCCTTACTATTATTGTATTATTATTGGTTAGTTCCTTTATCTTTGTTGTTCATTGTTTTAAGTATTTGGGTGCTCCCACATTAGGTGCATAAATATTTACAGTCATTATATCTTCTTGTTGGATTATCCCCTTTATGATTATATAGTGTCCTTCCTTGTCTCTTGTTACAGTCTTTGCTTTAAAGTCTAGTTGGTCCATGTAGTGTCTAAGTATTGTTACTCTGGCTTTCTTTTGACATCCATATTTCTTCATTACCTCACTTTCAATCTGCAGGTGTCTTCAAGTCTAAAATGAATCTCTGTAGGCAGCATATAGATAGGTCTTGTTTTCTATCCATTCTGACACTCTGTCTTTGATTATTTAGTCCATTTACATTCAAGGTAATTATTGATAAATACATATTTATTGCCATTTTATTACTTGTCTTATGGTTGTTTCTGGAGATTTTTCTCTGATCCTTTCTTGCCTTTCTCTCTTTCATCGTTTGCCGATATATTGATAATGATATATTTGGATTTATTTCTTTTTGTTCTTTGCATGTGTCTTGGTGGTTTTTGATATCTGATTACCATTACGTTTGTAAATAACCTCTTCTGTATACAGCAGTCTATATTAAGTTGATTGTAATTTAAGTTTGAGCCCATTCTTTTCTCCTCTCCTCCTCACATTTAGGTATATGTTATTATATTTTATACCTTCTTTTTTTTTTTTTTTAGTTCCTTGACTGATTTTTACAGAAATGTTCATTTTTACTAATTTTTACTAATTTTGTGTTTCCTGCCTTTTATTGTCACTTTTGGTTTTTCTTTTATATATATTCCCTTAAATATTTCTTGCAGGTCTGGGTTAGTGGTCATGAATTCCTTTCATTTTTGTTTGTCTAGGATACTCTTTATCTCTCCTTCTATGCTGAATGATAGCCTTGCTGGATAGAGTATTCTTGGCTTCGGATTTTTCCTATTCAGCACTTTGAATACAGCATGCCACTCCCTTCTGGCTTGCCAAATTTCTGTTGAGAAATCTCCTGCTAGCCTTATGGATTTTCCCTTGTAAGTTAAATTAGACTTCTATTGTCTTGCTGCTTTTAAGATTTTTCTTTTTTACTAAATTTTGCAAATTTAATTATAATATGTCTTGGTGTGGGCCTACTTTTGTTGATTTTGATGAGGGTTCTCTGTGCCTTCTAGATCTGGATGTCTGTTTTCTTTCCCAGATTAGTGAAGTTTTCAGCTGTTATTTCTCCAAATAAATTTTCTGCCCCCTTTTCTCTCTCTTCTTCTTCTAGGACTCCTATAATACAAATGTTATTACGTTTGATGGAGTCACTGAGTTCCATAACTCTATTCTTGTTTTGCATAATTCTTCTTTCTCTCTTTTGTTCAGCTTCATTGCTTTCCATTATTTTGTCTTCTAGGTCATTAATTTGTTCCTCTGCTTCTTCCAAACTGATACTCATTGCATCAAGCATGTTTCTTTTTTTTTTTTAAAGATTTTATTTATTTATTTGACAGAGAGAGAAATAGCGAGAGCAGGAACACGAGCAGGGGGAATGGGAGAGGGAGAAGCAGGCTTCTTGCCGAGCAGGGAGCCCGATGTGGGACTCGATCCCAGGACCCTGGGATCATGACCTAAGCCGAAGGCAGACGCTTAACGACTGAGCCACCCAGGCGCCCGCATCAAGCATGTTTCTAATCTCATTTATTGCACTCTTCATGTCTGATTGATTTCTTTTTTAACTCTTTTATCTCTTTGATAAGGGTCTCACTGATATCTTCCATTCTTTTCTCAAGTCCAGTGACTATCCTTATGATCATTGCTTTAAATTCTCCATCAGGCATGTTACTTATATATGTTTTGCTTAGATCTCTGGTCATGACTTTATCTTGTTCTTTTATTTGGGATAAATTCCTGTGTCTTCTCATTTTATCTAAATCTCTGCCGGATTCTCTGTGTTAGAAAAACCAGTTATATCTCCTGTTCCTGAAAGTAATGGCCTTATGAAAAAGAAGTCATGTAATTCCCAGGGCTGGCACTTCAGGGAGTTTCTCTAGTATGTGCTGCATGTGCTCTGCTCTTGTGTTCTGGCTGCTCTGTCCTTCAGGCCAGTTGTCTCCAGAGGCTCCTCTTGTCTGATGTGGGCAGTGTTTGGTTCTTCACCTGAATGTGGTCAGTTTTAACTAGGTGTGCTCTGGTCTGCTTGTGAAATGAGACCTATCACCACCTCCTCCAGAACCGAGGCTCTGCAAAACTTTCTGGTTGGGAGATGTGGTATGAACAGGGATGTGTGCTGGTCTTGGGGAGGGCCCCGTTGTGCTGGGACCAAGGCAAGCATGACTGAGAAAGGCAGTCCCATCAGAGTGCAGAATGGGGGGGGTGGGGCTTAGTGTAAACAAGTTAGGCAGCCAGTGTCGGTGCTGCACTGCTTCCTGCTGTATTTATGCTGAGGGGTAGGGGAGGGAAATGGTGCTGGCCAGCTTCTTTGTTCCCTTAGAGGTGTCTCCTTGAACACTGCCTCTCAGGGATCAGCTATAAGAAGAGTATATAATCTCCCCATTGTGTGCCCCAAGCACTCTTCAGATTGCTCTTTCCATGCTGTATGCTCCCAAGTTGTTTGCCTGCCTTCTGTCCAAGAGCAGCACAATGCCCTTTGGGCTTTATCCCAGCCAAGCCTGCTGGCCTTTAAAACTAGGCTTTGAGCCCCACTGGTTGCAAGAACTCACAAAATTCAGCCCTTCTCATTTTCTAAGCCAATAGCTATGGGAAACACTTTCCTGTGCATTCCTCTGTGTGCTCCTCTCTCCCGCCCTTCTCCACACCATGGTTCCTTCCCCTCCACAGCAGTCAGGATTTGCTTCTCCCCTAAACCTCGTCTCTGCATTTCCTACCTTCAATGTGGCTTCTCCTCTCCCTTTAGTTGTGGAGTTTGTTCTGTCAGTATTCAGGTCAGTTTCTGGGGGTATTTAAGATGATTTGATAGTTTCCTTGTTTTTTTTTTTTTGGCTGAGGGGAGTCTGGGATCCTCCTACTCCACTGACATCTTCCTTCTCTCTGGTATTAGTGAAACTTGAAGACATTATGCCATGTGAAATAAGCCAGACACAAAGAACATAGTATAACTCTACTTATATGGGGCACGTAGAGTAGTCAAAGAGGCAGAATGCAGGATGATGGTTGCCAGAGGAACCAGGGAGGGTGAAAGGGTGTTATTTAATGGGTATAGAATTTCAGTCTGAGCAGTTGAAAAGTTCTGAAAATAGATGGTGATGATAGTAGTGCAACAACGCAAAGGTACTTAATGCCACAAAACTTGCGCATTTAAACACTGTTAAAATGATATATTTTATGTTATGTATATTTTACCATAAAAAGAAAAGAGAGAATAGAGGTAGACAGAAAAATTAGGTGGTAGGATTGTAAAGGAAAGCTGAGGTAAGGAAAGTAAAACATTTTCAAGCATCACTTTTTCTTCACATTTTGCCTTTGTTTATTCAGGGTTTACAAGGACCCCCTGGGAATACAGGAGACAGAGGACTTGAAGGAGAACCAGTAAGTTTATCTTTATACTATATATGTATATGTATATATACTTTTCTAATTGTGTTTTTCTTGCCCTCTTATGCTGTGGCTGGTACATACACATTTATCATGGACACCTAATTATATAGAAAATATTTTGCTGTGAATATAGGTTTTAGTACCTTTCTGGTGCCATATAGTCAGATTTGGTCCTGTTTTTCTGGAATTGTTAAAATTTCACATATTTCTATTTTCAACAAAGATAGCTCTGTTCTATGGACTTGGAGAAATTTTCTTTGTGAATGGCTTGCTCTTCTTATGATTATATTATACTGCCACAGACACACAAAATTACATTTTTGAGGCCAACTCTGTAATAAAATACCATACAAAGAGGTCAAGCTCTACATCCGATGGGCCTAAATGTACAAACATGACAGAAATACTGGTATATCAATAATGCAAAAACTTACATCATGATTTTATAAATGTGATTCAATTATAAAATTTCTATGGAAAATGACTGTGAAAAGGAAAGATTTTTGTCACACCTACTTTCTCACAACTTATTCTTTATTGCCTGTGAAGTCATTCTTCTAGTTAATGGTATCAGATGTAATATGCAGTAACATGCTTGTAAGATGTATAATACAATATAGTCTTTCAAACTCTACTGGGTTGATCTTATCTATGTTGACCCAAAGGTTTACAGGTGGCCTTTGCATAATTCATTTAGCTAGAAGCAAGTGGAAAGTGTAATAGTCAAAGAGCTATTCTTACCAAATTGTATTCATTTCCTCCTTTACATGTTTAACCTATGGTATAAACTCTCCAAGCAATAAGTAAAGATTTGACTGTATATATAATTCTTTCCAAATGAAGAATTTTAGATATGGTATTGATTTTATCAAACTAAAATCCTCTTGGTTCTCTCCCTGTTTTGTATCTCTTGCCATCCCAATATTAATATTTATTTGACCAAAAATAATGCAACTCTCTTTAGCATTATTTACTTAAATGTCTCTTTGAAAAAGTCTGTAGCTCTTTGAAGTTAGAGACCATTTCTCTCATCTTTGTAATCCTGCCTGGTATAAAGCGTAGCATATTAGATCTACTTAGGGTATGTTTGTTAAACTGAATTGACAAAAGGTCATATACCCAAAAACATAATTGTTTAGCCAGTGATATTAGATGAAGTGAAATGCAATGGAAACTAACTTAATCTTAGTAAGGAACACGTTTAAGTAAAATATGTCAAAAGAGCTATGGCAACAGCAGAGACAATATCTTAGACTTTATATAAGAAAAGGTTTGTTACTGTAGGCATAAACAACTAAATAGTTTAACAGCACCTAAAAATTAACATTCAGGTCACTGGGTCAGTAGGACTGGTAAATAAAATATAAATCAATTTATAATGGATATGATGGGCTTTGTTGCATATATTTGAGCTGCCTGGTTAAATTATAGAAAAGAAAAGAAGTAAATTGGTAAAATGAAGGACACAGAAGAGATGTTGAAACATATTTATATTTTGAGAATAATAAAATAGAGAAGACTACACCTTTCTATAGTCAGCATCTAGTAGAGTTGTCTCTTTTTCCCAGACAAATTCCAAAACCAGTTTGCTCATTGCAATGCAAATACTGGGATTTGGATAGTTGGCCATTCATTCATTCAATCAACAATTATTTATTAAGTACCTGCACTTGGAATGTAGTGGTAAGTATGGAGGTTTCAGTCTAATGATAGAAATATATACTAATTAAATTATCACAGAGATAAAAGGATAATTACAAACTGAGATAAATGCTGTGAAGTAGGAATTCAATTCTAAAAGAATGTATAACAGAGAAACTGTCCTTAGGAAAGGCTTCCAGAGGAGGAGCATTTGAGCTAGGGTCTGAAGGATGAATAGTAATTACTTAGGCAAAGATGGGGAGAGGTTATTTTAGAGAGAAGTCATGAGCTGAGAGGAAGCTCTACATATTTATTCGAAGATCTAAAAGAAGGCTAGCATGGCAATGGCACAGAGTCAGGTGGGATGTAAGTGTAAGATGAGGATGGAAAAAGAAGCAGGGGACAAAACATGTAGCTTTGCAGGCCCTATTCCCAAGGATTTATGTTTTTATCATAAGAACAAAGGGATGTCATTGAAGAGATAGGGCTAGTTTTATAATCATATTATTGTTTTGTAAAGATCATTCAAACAAATTGGAAGGGACTAAGAGTGGATAAGCACTGCTTTCTGTTGTAATCCAAATAAGAGATGGTAGAATGTTTTTGATTAGCAGAGAAAAGAAGTGGATAGATATAAAAGATTCAAAAGGAGATATGAAATCAACAGGAGGTAGATTGTCCATATGTAAAGTGATTCCTAAGTTTCTGGCTGACCCAAATAAATATTTTTGATATCTTTAAACATTGAAAACTGCCAAAAAAGGAACATGAGGGGAATGCTGTTGTTTCTAAAAAATCAATTCTTGATAAGTTTGCTTTACAATATGCCCTCCAATTTAAAAACTATTATCTTCTAGGTACACTTCCTTAGTTGAATACCAGAAGTCACTTCCACTCACCTTACAAGATAATTAACAGGATTCTCAGATTAATTAAAAAGTATGTGATAGGGGCGCCTGGGTGGCTCAGTTGGTTAAGCGACTGCCTTCAGCTCAGGTCATGATCCTGGAGTCCCGGGATCGAGTCCCGCATCGGGCTCCCTGCTCAGCAGGGAGTCTGCTTCTCCCTCTGACCCTCCTCCCTCTCATGCTCTCTGTCTCTCATTCTCTCTCTCTCAAATAAATAAATAAAATCTTAAAAAAAAACTATGTGATAAAACATGACATTGAATTACTTATGAAGATATAAAAAATGGCAAGAGTTCTAGAAGCAAAAGATAAAAGACCAGTGTCTCAGTAGAATTTTGACAGTACTAAAATCAGACAAAAATAGCACCAACAGAAAAAGCTAAAGATAAATTTCAGCCAAATACCAAAAATTTCGAGTAAAATTCAACTGTATATGTATAAAGAATTAAGTGACTGAAATGAAATATAAATAAAGTGAAAGAAGAAATAAAAAAGGCAAAAATTACTTAATATTAAGAAATCCATAATATAACATATTACAGATATAGTGGGAAAATGCTAAAAACAAGTACTCAATAAAATTCAACTGTTTTTGGGTGCCTGGGTGGCTCAGTCGTTAGGCGTCCTGGGATCGAGTCCCACATCGGGCTCCCTGCTCAGTGGGAAGCCTGCTTCTCCCTCTCCCACTCCCCCTGCTGTGTTCCCTCTCTCGCTGTGTCTCTCTCTGTCAAATAAATAAATAAAATCTTTAAAAAATAATAAATAAATAAAATAAAATTCAACTATTTTTGATTTGTTAAAAATTATAGTAAAATGGTTTCTGGTCTGAATTGTAAGGAGCTTGGAAGCTGTCATCCCCCTTCTTAAAACAAGGAAAAAGCTGAGCAAACTGAAAATCAACAACACTTTTTAGATCATTGAGGTCAAAGGACCAACTGTTGCCTGAAAACTGGAGAGACAGACAGGAGGATATAGAGAACGACAGCTTACCAGGAGCAGAAGGCCATAACTGGATGGTAGGAGAACTTTAACTATGATTATACTTGTCAATATAAAATTGACAAATTGCTTAAGACACAATTTAGACTATCATAAGTGTTAAAAAACTAAGAGGGGACCCCATCTGAGGCAAGGCGCCACATGTCCCTGAGTTTTACCACCAAAAGACCTGCTAGGTTCTCACTCTAAGGTTCAGAGACATACCTGTTTCTTCTTCTAGCAGTGGGATGGGAAAAGTAACCATTTTGAAATACACTCAGAGTGCTCTGTTCTCCTTAACAAAGCTTGCCCTCAAGGGAAATTGTTTTATCTGAGCCTACCTGATTTGGGTTTTTGCCAAAGCCTACTGAACTTGGGAGAAGAGCAGTTCCCCAACCCTAGATGCTTCTAGCCTTGGACATGGGAGAAAGAAAATACCCAACTCAGGCTCATTGAAAGACTGAGACCTAATCATAAAACTATATAGAGTGTTTCTCTTCATCTTATAACTTACCATCACATTAATAGGGCTCTTGTATAATAGCTGAGGATTACAGCTAAAAGAAATGCAGACCCAAACCCTATTTAAGGCATCTCTGGGAAAGCCTAAAGACAACAGACAAGACAAAAACAGTGACACTAGGAGGAAATTTAGCTCCTGACACCATAGTGCAGCAAACAGTAAACACAGCCTAATTCCCAACCAGATAACTTAAAACCTTTCACTGAAGGCCTGTTTACCTCAGGTCCTTTTACCTTATACACTGTGTTTGACTTTCAACAAAAAAATTACAGGGCATGCAAAAAGGGGAAAAACAGTCTGAAGAGACAAAGCAAGCATCAGGAACAGACTCAGATATAGAAGAAATTTTGAAATTTTCAGACTGGGAATTTAAAAGTGAAGTAGAAATAGACTTTCTTAGACAAGCAAAAACTAATGGAATTTGTCACTAGTAGACCAGCCTTGTAAGAAATGTTAAATTCTTCAGAGAGAAGGAAAGTGATATAAATGAGAATCTAGGATAGAAGAAAGGAAGAAAGAACTTTAGAAGGAATATATAAAAGTAAAATAAAATATTTTTCTTTCTTATTCTTAATTACTAGAATAGGTAGTTTGTACAAAATAATAATCACAACAGTGTATTTAATCTCATACCTTATGGATAAGTGTAGTGGTATAGTGTTATTTGAAAATAGACTTGGATTAATTGTAAATATACATTGCAAACTCTAGAGAAACCATTAAAAATGTTCTAAATGAAGTATAATTGATATGATAAAATAAGAGAGAAAATGGAATTACTTAAAATCCACGGTTAAAAAAGAGTGGAAGATAAAGAAAGAAAAGAAAGAAACAACATGAGTAACAAATGGAAAACAGTATATAGTAGGTATGAACCCAACTATGTGGAAAACCCCAAACAATTGACCAATAAAAACCACTCCTGGACCTAATAAGCAATAACAAGGTTGCAGGATATCAGAATACAAGATTAATATACAAAAGTCAGTTGCTTTCCTATATGCCAACAATAAGCAATTGGAATTTGAAATTTATTTTTTATTTTTTTTATTATGTTATGTTAATCACCATACATTACATCATTAGTTTTTGATGTAGTGTAGTGTAGGAATTTGAAATGTAAAACACAACACCATTTATATTACTATCAAAAATAAAAAGGAAACAGGTATAAATCTAACAAAATGTACACAGAATATATGTGAGGAAAACTACAAAACTGACTGAAGAAATAAAAGAAGATCTAAATAAATGGAGAGATAGTTCATGTTCATGGATAGGAAGAGTAAATGTTGTTAGGATGTCACAACTATAGATTCAAAGCAATTCCAGTCAAAAATACTAGCAAGTTACTTTGTGGATATTGATAAATTCTCAGCTTCGTAAGGAAAGGCAAAAGGCCCAGAGGAGTCAACATAATATTGAAGAAGAACAAAGTCAGAGGACTGACACGATCCAACATAAAGACTTAATATAACACTAACACTACAGTATTCAAGACAGTGTAGTAGGAATAGACAAATAGATCATTTGAACAGAATGGTAAGCCCAGAAATAGAAGTCCACAAATATAGTCAACTGATCTTTGACAAAGTTGCCAAGGCAACACTTTTCAACTAATAGTGCTGGAACAACTAGGTGTCCACATAAAAACAAAAGCAAAACCAAAAAACAAGGATCTAGACAAAGACCGTATACTTTTCAAAAAAATTAACTCAAAATGGATTATAGGCCTAAATTTAAAATGTATAACCGAAACTTCTTTAAAATAGCATAAGAGGAAAATCTCATTGACCTTGGATTTGGCAATGACTTTTTTTACATACAACATCAAAAGCCTGATTCATGAATGGAAAAATTGGTACGTTGGATTTCATTAAAATTAAAAACTTATGCTCTGTGAAAGACATGTTAAGAGAATAAAAGACATGCGACAGCCTGGGAGAAAACATTTGTGAAATGCATATCTGATAAGGGACCTGTATGTAAAATATAGAAAAAACTCTTAAAAGTTAACAGTAAGGAAACAAACAATCCATTTAAAAAGTGGGCAACAGATCTGAACAGACAATACATCAAAGACCTACAGATGGCACAGAAGCATAAGAAAATATGCTTATCATCATCATATGTCATTAGAGAGAATTGCAAATTAAAACAACAATAACATATCATTACACACCTGTATGAATGGCTAAAATCTAAAACACTGACAATACCAGATGTTAGCAAAGATGTAGAATAGTGGGAGTTCTCATTCATTGTTGGTGGTAATACAGAATGAGAATGGTACAGCCAACTTTGGAACACAACTTGGCAGTTTTTTACAAAGCTAAACATATTCTTACCATTATGATCCAGTGATCATGCTCCTTGGTATTTACCAAAATGAGTGGAAAACTTAATGCCTACACAAGAACCTGCACATGAATGCTTTATAGCAGCTTTATTCATAGTTGCCCAAAGTAGAAGCAATTGATATGTCCTCAAAAGGTAAATGAATAAACAAACTGTGGTACATCCATACAATGAAATATTATTCATCAATAAAAAGAAAAGAGCTATTAAGCCACAAAAAGACAGAGGAACCTTTAAGTGCATCCTGATAAGTGAAAGAAGCCAGTCTGAAAAGTCTAAATACCGTATGATTCCAACTATATGACATTCTGGAAAAGACAAAACGATAGAGACAGTAAAAAAGAACAGTGGTTGCCAGGTGTTGGGGGTAGAAGACCAGGGATGAATAGGTGGAAAACGGGGGAATTTGGGAGCAGTGGAACTATTTTATATGGTACTATAATGATGGATACATGATATTATGCATATCTCAAAACTCATACAACTGTACAACTCTGTGTCTGTGTTCACACAGAGTGACCCTAATGTAAACTATGAACTTTAAGTGTACAATATCAATTAATCAATTGTAACAAATGTACCACACTAATGCAAGATGTTAATAATAATAAAGAAAACTGGGCAAGGGTGGTATATGGGAACTCTGTACATTCTGTTTAATTTTTCTGTAAATCTAAAACTTCTCTAAGAAATAAAGTTTATTAATTGAAACAAAATATTCTAGTAACATCAAACATAGTTCTGTAATAAAGTAAAGTAGCTTATCTTATATCTGCACCCAAACTACTAGGAAATATGGAAACACCAGAAGCATAGGAACCACAATATAACATTTCCAACTGTCACTATATTATCTAACATTATTCAAAAAGTTTTAGCTAGTGTAGTGGTATATGACATAGAAATGATCATATAAGGAAAGAAAAGCATTATTATTTAGAGAAAATTTAAATAAACCCCCCAAAACTTATAAAACCCGAAGAGTTAATTCTGTATTTTTCAATTTCTGACGTAGAGTAATAGAATGGCAAGATGTAAAATAGACATTTTTAAAAATCCGTTTTTCTGATACACATATAATATACAAGTAATAAAATATAATAGAAAAATATCCCACTCTAGCTAGAAACAAAACATAATAGTTAAGGATAAACTTAATGGGAATTGGATGGGACACATACAAAGAAAACTTCAAAAATTCATTAAGAGTCCTAGAAACAGACTTAAGTAAAAAGTCAAATTATTTTCTAACTAGAAGACTATTTTTAAAATTAATGTATTTATTAGAGTTAACACAGTCCCATTCAAAAATCCCGTTACCCATGTAAATCAGGTGTGGGATTTAATTATCATAAGGATAACTTATAAAAACAAGCAGGCAAAATAGCTTAATATTTTTAACCTGCCATAAAAGGAAGATTAGGGCTGGTAGATTTTAAAAGAAATATTATAGAATAATTACATGGAAATAGATGTTTTAACCTTAAATGTGATGGAAAAAGTCTTCAAGGACTAACAGGTTTAACTATATACAAATTTTAAATTTCTCTCATCCCAATTTTTTTATGCTCAAAGATTTAAGGAACTACAGCAAATGTTAAGTGGTTATTTTGGATCATTTTTACTTTATGAGTTTCCAGGTATTCTACAGTGATCATACTTAGGGGGGGGGAAGTTTATTTTTAACAATATATAAAAAAAATTAAATGACAAACTACATACTAGGCAGATGTTAATGGTAAAATAGGATGCCTATAAGTTCATGATCACAACACATAAAAAACTCATATAAATCTTTTAAATGATTCCCAAAATACATAGGCAGAGGACATGATCAAGAAACACATAGAATATCACAGATAGCTGATAAACAAATAACAAAAACAATATTCAACCTTACTAATAGTCAAATATATACACATTTTAAGATAAGAGATTGTCCATCAAATTAATGAAGAATTTAAAAAATAATATTCTGTGTTGGCATGGATTCAATGAAATAGATTTTACTTTTATATATTGCTTGCAGAATGTTAATTATTGAACATTTCAGGAAATTTACTTGACTTCATGACCAAATAATGGTACATTTCAGACTCTGTTCTAAGGGAGGACATGCAGAATACACACATACTTCTGCACAGACATGTTTCTCTCAGTGTGTTTATAATAGTGTAGAAACACATTCTGAGGAGAATTCACAAATTTTAAAATATTATACATAATGTTTAATAAGCCATAACTGAAAAGCACCAGGGACCTCTTAATGCCTTTAATGGCTATACTGTTGAATAGAGACGACATATGTGATGCCTGCATACCAGCCTTGCAGTCATTCCAATGTTTATCTCAGCTATTTGACAATATCACCTGATGTTACAGACCTTAACATCCACTGATAAGGAGTCTAACATGCATATGATAAATCCAGTAAAGTAAAATTGTACTGTAAAGAAGATAAAGAAACAATATAAATGTCTGGTATTAAGAATATGACTAATTTATGGTACTGCAGAATATGAGATAAATGGAATTTTATGTAGCTGTTGGACAATTTGTTAGGAAGTATTTATAATAACATGGTAAAATGTCTATATTCAGAATAGAATCGTAAGTGTAAAACAGGGAGATATAAAGTTATTTGTAAGTATGCTCCCACAACAGAACTAGAAGGAAATATACAAGAATATTTACAGTGTCGCCTCTGAATGGTAGAATTATGGATAATATACTTAATCTTGTTTTTTCATACTTTCAAATAATTAAAATGAACATTACTGACTGTAACAATTCAGAAAACAGTTTAACATAACCAACCATAGCACACTTTGCTTTCCATTACTACATTTTTTAAAGGTGAGGTATTCACAAAATTGTTATGGAGTATAATCTCACAGATAATTTTAACTATCTTGTTATTTTCTGAATCTAAGAAAACACGTTCTTTCTACTATCTTTCCAGAAAGGTCAAATAGTGCAAGTATCTTCTTTGAATGGCTGGAGAAATAGCATTATATTGTAGTTGATAAATAAGTATTAATCTATCTAAAATAATTCTAGCCAGTTAAATGGATTCCACACACTAAGAAGATCATTTTGGTTTAGCCAATTTAATGTTTATGCAATAAACTGAATATTCAATATTTGTTTACTTAAAATTATACTATTCAGTATTACAGTGACCAGGATTCCAATAAAAGTCCCAACATGCATTTTATTGCACCTTAGTGATTAAATCATATGGGTAAACATTGTTATATCTGTTCATGTAAAACAGAGAAATTGTTGAACTGGATTCACTACCATGATAAAGTATGACATCAAGCAAATTCTAACATTTTTATTTCATTGGAGATCATATATTTGCTTCTTTAAAAATGCTATTTTGTTTGTCACGTATTTGCCATGAATAGCCAGTAGAAATATAATTGTCATGTCCATCAAATAAGATAACTTTTGAAAGCCCTTAGTATGATATTTCATACTTATTAGGTGCTTAATAAATGTTTATTGAATGGACGAGTGAATTAAGGAACGAAAGCATGAAAGGTACTGTCCTTTCTTTCCGTTTCTTTTGAATCCCAACATAGCCTTCTACTCACACACACACACGCAACTGTGAATCAACTATAAAGATGAATCAACTATAAAGTTATGATTGTTTACACAAAAAGTTGATAAATGTATTATGTGTTCTATTACATATTATATATTAAAAATTCCATATTTAGATGCATATGTTAATCTAAATACAGAGTAAACTTTGATTCTCAGATCTTAAATTTTATTTTAATGTAGGGACCACGAGGATTGCAAGGTGATGCTGGGCCCCCCTGGAGAAATGGGTGCTGAGGTAACTTTTTTTGTGGCTCTTTTTTGTTATTTCATCAATATCCAGTACTTTTTGTAAGACTTCTCAAGGTAAAGTTGATACATTAGGTATATATTTAAAGAATAATTCTGTAGTGTTGTGTTTCATATTCAGAAAATAAAGCCTAAACTTCCATTAAAAGTAGGGATGACTGTTTTATGAATCTAATTTTATACACATAAAGTTCTCTTTTTTTAAGTTTTTACTTAAATTCCAGTTAGTTGACATACAGTATAATATTAGTCTCGGGTGTACAATTTAGTGATGAAACGCTTACGTACAACACCCACTGCTCATCACAACAAATGCATTCCTGAATCCCCACCACCTATTTAACTCATTTCCTCACCCACCTCCCCTCTGGTAACCATCGGTTTGTTTTCTATAGTTAAAACTGTTTTTTGGTTTTCCTCTCTCTTTTTTTCTCCTGTGAACATTTGTTTTGTTTCTTAAATCACACGTATGAGTGAAATCATATGACATTTGTCTTTCTCTGACTTATTTTGCTTAGCATAATACTCTCTAGTTCCATCCACATCATTGCAAATGGCAAGATTTCATTCTCTCGGGGCGCCTGGGTGGCTCAGTCGGTTAAGCATCTGCCTTTGGCTCAGGTCATGATCCCAGGGTCCTGGGATCAAGTCCCGCGTCAGGCTCCCTGCTCGGCGGGAAGCCTGCTCCTCCCTCTCCCATTCCCCCTGCTTGTGTTCCTTCTCTCGCTGTGTCTCTCTCTGTCAAATAAATAAATAAAATCTTTAAAAAAAAAAAAAAGATTTCATTCTTTTGGATGACTGAGTAGTATTCCACTGTATATATACACCACATCTTCTTTACCCATTCATCAGTTGATGGACATTTGGGCTCTTTTCATAATTTGGCTATCGTTGATAATGCTGCTATAAACATTGGAGTGCATGTATCCCTTTGAATTAGTGTTTTTGTATTCTTTGTATTTTTGTATTCTTTGGGTAAATACCTAGCAGTGCAATTGCTGGAAGGTTAGTTCTATTTTCAACTTTTTGAGGAAATTCCATACTGTTTTCCAGAGTGACTGTACCAGTTTGCATTCCCACCAACAGTGTATGAAGGTTCTTCTTTCTCTGTATCCTCACCAACATCTGTTGTTTCTTGTGTTATTAATTTGCTATTCTGACTGGTGTGAGGTGATACGTCATTGTAATTTTGATTTGCATTTCCCTGATAAGTGATGTTGAATATGTTTTCATGTGTCTGCGGGCCATCTGTATGTCTTGGAAAAATGTCTGTTCATGTCTTCTGCCCATTTTTAAACTGGATTATTTAGTTTTGGGGTGTTGAGTTTTGTAAGTTCTTTATATATTTTGGATACTCACCCTTTATCAGGTAATGTCATTTGCCGATATCTTCTCTCATTCCTTAGGTTGCCTTTTAGTTTTCTTGATTGTTCCCTTTGCTCTGCAGAAGCTTTTTATTTTGATGAAGTTCCAAAAGTTTATTTTTGCTTTTGTTTCCCTTGCCGCAGTAGACATATTTGTATAGTTGCTACAGCCTATGTCAAGGAGGTTACTGCCTGTACACATGAAGTTCTCCTAACAGCCCACTTAAATGACAACAAAAAGTGAATAACACTTACCCTTCACTCATTTAGAGTTAACTTGATAACCCTTCACTCTAAGATGTTATATCTCCTTTATAGAAGAATATTAAGAAGTGACCCCTGGGCTGTCTGGGTGGTACAGTCAGTTATGTGTCCAACTCTTCATTTCGGCTCAGGTCACGATCTCAGGGTCCTGGGATCAAGCCCCACATCAGGCTCCGTATTCAGCTAGGAGTCTGCTTAAGGATTGTCTCTCTCTGCTTCCCTCCACTCACACACTCTCTCTCAAATAAATAAACAGGTCTTTAAAAAAAAAAAGTGACCCCTATTTAGGATATATTTTGGAATAATAAACTATACTCATTATAATTATAAAATCCAATTACTTCATTTCTGTCGTTTGTTAACTTTAGCTGTAAATAAATTAGACATAAATTCCTCTCTTGGCTTTTGTGAAACTGCTCTCTTTTGATTCTACTCTTTACCTTCTCATTAGCCTTTCTCAGTCTTGATGTGAAGCTGTCCTTCTTTCTCAGCCTAGCAATCATATTATCACAATGACTTTAATTACCAATATTATTCTTAGAGCTCTCATCTTGATGGCTCTAACTCATGCCTGTCTCTTCAGCTGTGGTTACTGATTCCCTGTTGTCTTTTACATATGCACCTAAATAGCCCACATACATCTTAAATTCAAAATATCTAAACCAAACCCATCACTTTCCCACTGTTCCTCCTCCTTTTATTCCCATCTCATTGAAAGATACTCCTTATGTCCAACAACCCAAAACTGAGTCTTCCTAGGCTCCTCTTCCTACTTTATTTTCTCCAGTCAGCCATCATTTCCCTCTGAATGAGCCCCCACAGCCCCCACAGTGTCTCAATTTTATCCTTTCCTTTTCATCCCTATTGCCAGTGCTCTAGTCCTCTGCTCTTATTGCATGTCTCCAGCAACGTCTATCATTCCTTAGCTAATTGTTGCCAGTTTCTCTTTGTCATATCATTCCTCTCCTTGGAATTTTTCTATAGCTCTCATGACCTTTAATAAAATGCCAACTTTTTAACATGATAAGTAATGTTCTACATTATCTGACTTAATGCAGACCTGTTCAGCCACATACCAATAAAGCTCTTCTCCTCCCCCTCATGCTCCAGGTTTGTTGACCTATTTTTATTTCCATGATTATGCCATGCTTTCTTGCTGTGCACTTTGTATCCACTGGTAATACAAGGATGGCTGATATATGGTCCCTGACTCCTTTAGGAGTTTATAATCTATTCCAGAAGATAGTCATATAAAAGATTATTACATTACAATGTATTAGAACCAGTGATGGAGATATTCACAGGTCAGTATAGGAACATGGCAAAGAGCATTTAACTCCACCTGGATACAGGGAAGAAGACGACATGTGGGGAATGTGTGGTGGTGATGAGATGAGTTTTAAGGAATGAGTAGGAGTTAGCCATATGAAAGGAGTAAATAAGGATAAGGAAATTCCAGAAAAAAGGAATAGTATGAGCAAGAACATACAAACATAAGGCAATATGGATTCTTTGAAAGTCAAAGCAAGGTGTGGTAATAGACGAAACTATGGAGAAATCGTTAGATCATGAAAAGTTTTGTGTGCTCTGTTAAGAAGCTTAAGTTTTTTATCTTATGGGCTGTATTAAGTCATTGTAAGATGTGATAAGCAGAGCAGTGATAAAGTCAGATTTATTTTTTTGGACGATAAGTTAATTCTATCAGCTGCACAAAGGACATATTTGAGAAGACAGGAGTGAGGCCATGAATACCTACTAAAGGATCGTTGCGTTCAACCAGGCAAGACATGATGGACTTCTGAACCGAAGTATAGGGATAGAAAGGGAGAGAAGTGGATGGATTTGAGAAATGTTTTTTATATAAATTCTGCAGAACCTTCATATTTGTAGAATATGGGAAGTAAAGGGGAAAGAGAAGTCAAAAATTATTCCCAGATTTCTAGGCTGTGCAACAGGATGGATGGCAATATCTTTCATGAGACCAAAGAGGAATATTAGGGAGATGGGGGGTCATCGTCTGTTAATCTGCCCAAGGTAATGATTAAGAAAGTAGGAGAGCCTGGCTTTGAATCCACATCTGACTCAAAAATTGATGCTGATACCCTATACTATGCCACATCTTGTGAGCCTAAAGAAAGCTGAGAAAAGTCATACTGAACAACTAGAAGGGTTTTGTTTTTTTTTTTAACAGAGTAGGAGGTAAAAATTATGTTGTGATAAGGAGTAGGGGTTGAGTAGGTCAGTCGAGGAAAATTTGCCGGTTTAGAATAGTGGTTGAAGATAATGGGAGAGGGAAATGACTATAGGCAAGTGAAAGAGCAGATATACCTTACTAAACGTCAAGCTTTTTGTAGAAGACCATGAATTTGCATTATATTGATAATAATGATAACAAAAACCCACAATTATGAAGCACTTTCTATGTGCCTAGCAGTATTTATGTGCTTTGCTGTATTAATGGATTGTCACAACACCCTATGAGATAGATACAGCTATTATTTTCATTTTACAGAGGAGGAAACAAAGGCATAAAATGGTTAAGTAACTTGCTCAAGAGCAATAGCTGGGAGTCATGTGGTACAGCCTACATTTCAATTCAGGCAGTCTCTCTCCATAACCCATTGTCTTAGTCACTATGCCTCTCAACATGTAATGATGCCACTTTGCACAAGTGTGTAATTTTTTCCCAGCAGTATTCAACTGGAAATAGAAATGGAGATGACTTAAAGTGCTAATCCAAGATTGGTATAAGAAAAGAAACAGCACAGAGTTCAGATCTTTATTAGAGTTCGTTTAAGAAAGGAATAAAAGAAGCCAAGAGGAGCTGACAGGTTGGGATATATTAGGAACCAGAGGAGATCTGTGACATTGAAAGCAATTTTAATATGGAAGAAGTTCTAAGAGAGTTGGAATTCTCTCTCAACATAGAAGATGAATCCTAAAGTAGGATATTAAATTCTGTCATTTCTGAGGCAGAGCAGAAACCCAGGCAGTCTCATTTCATAATTTTTCCTCTTAAGTACTGTACTGTACTGTCTCTTGTAACAGTAAAGAAGTCACAAAACTAACCCACAGAAGAATTTAAATAATGTAACTATTAAAAAATTATGAAATGATGGTAAGATGGAGGGAGAATAAGGAAACTAAACTTTTAGCAAGGTGATACATCAAGAAGTTGAGGTATAATTTTTGAGTTATAGAAGTAACCACTAGGAAAACAAAAATTGTTTTATAAAGTAGTTGTCTCTGGGGCTTCTGGGTGGCTCAGTCGGTTAAGCGTCTGCCTTCAGCTCAGGTCATGATCCCAGGGTCCTGGGATCGAGCCCCACATCAGGCTCCCTGCTCAGCGGGGAGTCTGCTTCTCCCTCTGTCCCTTCCCCTTGCTTGTGTTCCCTCTCTCACTGTGTGTGTCTCTCTCTCAAATAAATAAAATCTTTAAAAAAATAAAAATAAAAAAAATAAAGTAGTTGCCTCTGAGGAATGGGACTGGGGCTTTTCATTATAATTCCATCCGTACTGTTGTGCATGGATAGCTTTTATTTTAGAAAAAAAGCAAAGTGAATATGTATTGCAGAAGCTGAGTCAAAATGGAAAACTGAACTTCCTCTTATCTAAAATACTATGACATAAAAGATACTTTAAGCTCTAATAGTTATAAGAAAGAATATCACCCATGGATCAGAACTACTGAGGAATCACTGAAAGATAGAAGGGAAACAGGAAGCTTTTTGTCAAGAGTGTGCTGTGAGTTAATGCTTTAAGCTACCCCTCTACTCCAAAAACATGGGAATTACAGAATACATGTGTGTTTTTATAGTTATACATATACATGCATACAATAAGTACACGCACACAGTGAAAGAGAGAGAAGAGAAGAGCAAGGGGGAATGAGGAAGGGAAGGGGGAGGGGTACACTTAGTATGCTCAAAAACAAGATCAATATCTCTGAAACAAACAAACAAACAATACAACAGTAGTTGTAGGAGCTCCAGGCCTAGAGATAGCCAGAGGTTGCAAGAAGTTGTATGTTTTCAAGGTAAAAGGAGCCAAATTCTCCCCAACTGGACCCGCCCACAAAAGGAAAGTGGAAAAGCTGCCATATACATCTTTTAAAATGTGAATAAATTCATATCATCTTTGTGTGATTTTTTTTTATGAAATGAATAAAGAAAACTGAAATTTTTAAAGGAAGTGTGCTCCAGAGGGCTCAACAGAAACGGATGGGAAGAGTGAAAAGTAAAAAACACTGAGAATAGTAAGAATATGTGGGTAGGAAATTAGAAGAGGAAATGGGAGGTGGTTTGTCTTTGACCAAGGATTAAAGGATGACAGGAAGAATAGAAGAAATTGGTCTTAAAAGTCCTGACTTCAGGTGATGTTATTTTGGCATTTGAACTGTTAAAAGATCCCAGAATTATCTGGTCTTATGCCATCAAGTTTATAAAGTGGAAGCAGAAATATTTTCCTGGACATACATCTCACCCTTGGGCTACAAATTACTATGATCTTCTTATGAGGTTGTTATTGCCTTTGCAATTGGTAAAGAAATACATACAGATGATGTGTCAAATCATTCTCTTCTAGGGACCTTCAGGTATTGAGGGAGACTCTGGTCTGCAAGGTGAACCAGGTGCAAAGGTAATCTTCCTAAATAGTAAAAGGGTCTCTAAACTTTTACCACTGAATCCCCTGTTTGCCATGTTTTGGCAAATACCCATCATCTTGAAAGCAAGTGCAGAAGAGCAGATAAAAATGGGAAGTGTTTTCAAATGAGTCAGAAAAAAATATTATCTATCATCTATCTATCTATCTACTGAGTCTGTGTGTGTGTGTGTGTGTGAGAGAGAGAGAGAGAGAGAAGAAATACAAATGATAAAGCTAATGGGGCAATATATTACAATAAATCTGGGGAAAAGAAAAAAAATGGGAAGTGTTTTGAAAGCCCTATCCTCATAACACACTTTCCATAATTATTAGATATACTGTTTTAGTAGAAAAAAGTTTTAATCTTTCCCTTTGTTTCTTCAGGGAAATGTTGGACCTGCAGGCAATTTTGGAGTTGCTGGAGAACCAGGGTTAAGGGTAAATGTCTACTGGGAACCTTTGTAATGCACTGGCCTGAGTGGTTCAGAGACTCAAAACTTGGCATAAATAAAGCTTCAGAAAATGCATAACGGTTAACCTTTCTGGTGCATAATAGAAAAACGTTTGTCTTTAATTTCTTAGTTTTAAAAGCTGCATGCCAGACCCTGTTCACATTGTCATTTAGTAGCATTTGGAGTTCTAACCTCATACATCCTTTTCTCAGTATGGAGTGTACTCTCTAGAATGCTTTACACATAACGCAGAGTAGCTGTGATTGTCACTCATGTTTGCATTAAGAAGAAATTCACAGGGCGCCTGGGTGGCTCAGTTGGTTGAGTGACTGCCTTCGGCTCAGGTCATGATCCTGGAGTCCCGGGATCGAGTCCCACATCGGGCTCCCTGCTCGGCAGGGAGTCTGCTTCTCCCTCTGACCCTCTTCCCTCTCGTGCTCTCTCTCTCTCTCTCATTCTCTCTCTCAAATAAATAAATAAAATCTTTTTAAAAAAATTAAAAAAAAAAAGAAATTCACAAATAACAGTCATCAACTCTCAGGATGTTTCCTGACCTAACAAGGCAAACAAATGATTAAAACCTAATTTATGTTTGAAAAACAACAAAAATCTAAAGTCACAAAGTTAACAAGATTCAAGGAAATAATCATAAATAAGTATAATTAGAGAGTTTACAGAAGTTATTCTAATATAGACAGCCTGTAATTTGAGCTGTGGTAAGCTTTTTCCCGAGAAACAATGCCCAAGGTAATCCCGAGATACATTTGCATACTAAAAGGCAAAGTAGGGAGACTTGTTTTACATCCAGTTTCTTTTTCATTTTCCCTTTATTTGCACGGGGGTGGGCAGTCTGAGGTTGGGGTGATGGAAGTGTCAATGGTGGGAGCAAAGGAGCAACTGTGAAGATGCACTAAATAACTCACTTGTAAATATTTTAGGTAACAAGAGAGCCAATATTACTTTAATATCTTCATAGACTATGGCTATACTTTTCTGTTAAGTTCTATATCTGGAAGACAGCTTCTTGATGTACCAGGGCCTTAATTGTTGCCTCTCGCTTGTAAGTGAGAAAATACAGACCCTAAAAATCTAGTTTTAACTGAATTAAGTCATATTAATCCATTTAAGGTACTACAACTTTAGGAGAGATAGTATTTATAGTCCTTGAACTCAGGAAACGCAGGTCTAGCTATATAAATTTTCAGAGCTACCAAATGAATGTATATTTCCCTTAATAATCTAAAGTTAAAATTCTGGGCCTATCTTATATTTGAATTTATAATACTGATTCTTTAAATCATCTTCAGAGCTATTCCAAGCAAATTATATCAAGCTTATTATACTGCCAAATATTCCTTATAAATAAATTAGAAGTAGGAATAAATGTACACAAACCTGCTACTTTCTATAGATACCAGGAGCAAAAAATAAGTTAAGGTGAGCAGTTTAGCAAAATAATTAATCTTACTGTTTTTGCTACAAAATAGGGTGAACCAGGAGCTCCTGGAGAAGAAGGTCTCCAAGGAAAAGATGGATTAAAGGTAAATTATACTTTTCTCATTACATATAAAAGTAGATATTTTTTGTGAAATCTTTCAAATATTACATAATTACATGATTACTTTTATATCCCAAACAAAAATCTGCTTATTGTGTGGTATACTTATTTTACTGCTTTCCCTTTCTTAAAAATTTTTACTGGGTTACAGGGGAACCCTGGAGGAAGGGGTCTTCCCGGAGAGGATGGAGAAAAAGGAGAGACAGGCTTACCAGGGGCTTCAGGGCCCTTGGGTAGACCAGGTCTAATGGGCCCTCCGGTAAGTACTGCTGAGCTCATTTTTGAGTACTCTGTGAACTCAGTCCTCTACATGTACACACACACACACACACACACACACACACACACATTCTGATTCTCTCAGATGTTCTTTGGATAACTGAAGGTGTGGAACTGTGGCTTGAGAGAGGGCCAAACCAGGGACTGACAATCAGCCTAGCTAACATCCAAGGAAGAAAGATACTTTTTCCATGTGTCACACAAGTCCTTGAAGTTTTTTTTCTTCCCACTTTGAGATATAATTGACAAGTAACATTGTGTAAATTTAAGGTGTGTAATGTGATGATTTTATACACACACACACACACACACATATGATTACCAAATAGGGTTAGTTAACACATCCATTGCTTTACTTAATTACCTTTTTGTGGTGTGGTGAAATTTTTTAAGATTTACCCTCTTAGCAACTTTCAAATACACAACACAGTATTGTTAAATATAGTCACCACATTGTACATTATGTCTCTATGAGTTACTTATTTTATAACTGGAAGTTTGTATCCATTCACCATTTCCCCATTTTTTCCACTGCTGGCAACAACCATCAGTCTATTCTTTGTTCCTATGATTTCAAATTTTTAGATAACACACATATGTGAGATCATACAGAATTTTTTTTCCTCTGTATGACTTATTTCGCATAACGTAATGACTTCCAGGTCCACCCATATTGTTGCAAATGTCTGAATTTCCTTCTTTTTGTGACTGAACAGTATTCCATTGTATATATAAACCATATATATACCATTCTCTTTTCAAATATAAGTTGACCATATATGCATGCATTTTTTTCTGGGCTCTCAGTTCTTTTCCACTAGTCTATATGTCTTTTTTAATGCCAGTACCACACTGTTTTAAGTAGTATAGCCTTGTATTAATACAGTTTGGAATTAAGAGGTGTGATACCTCCAGCTTTAATTTTTTACGATTGTTTTGGTTATTTGGGGTATTTTCTGGTTTCATGTGAATTTTAGGATTTTTTCTATTCCTGTAAAACATGCCATTGGAATCTTGATAGGAATTACATTGAATCTGTAGATGGTTTGGGATAATATGGACATGTTAACAATATTAATTATTCCTACCTATAAATATGAGATAGCTCTCCATTTATCTGTCTTCAATTTCTTTCATCAATGTCTCACAATTTTCAATGTATAGATATTTCATCTCCTTTGTTATATTTATCCCTAAATATTTTATTGTTTTTGGTGCTATTGTAAATGGAAATGTTTTCTTTCTTTCTTTTTCAGATAATTCATTGTTAGTGTATGGAAACATGACTGGGTTTTCTAAGTGATTTTTGTATCCTGCAATTTTACTGAAATCATTTATTAATTTTAGCAGGTTTTTTTGTGTGGAGTATTTAGGGTTTTCTATATATGAAGATAATGCCATCTTCAGAGACAGTTATACTTCTTCCTTTCTCATTTTGGTGCCTTTTATTTCTTTTTCTTGCATAAATGCTCTTGATAGGATTTCCAGTACTATATTGAATAGAAGTGGTGAGAGTAGGCACCTTGGTCTCTTGTTCCTGATTTTAGAGGAAAACCTTTCAACTTTTCACTGTTAAATATGATGATAGCTGTAGGTTTGTCATATATGGCCTTTATTATGTTGAGGTATGTTTCCTCTATACCTCCTTTATTGAGAGTTTTTATCATGAAAAGTTATTGAAATTTGTCAAATACTCTTTCTGCTTCTATTGAGATGATCAGATGGTTTTATCTTTAATTCTGTGAATGGAGTATATCATATTGATTGATTTACAGGTGAACCATCCTTGCATCCCAGGAATAAATCCCACTTGAACACGGTGTATGATCCTTTTGATGGGATGTTGAATTTAGTTTGCTAGTATTTTGTTGAGAATTTTTGCATCCATATTCATCAGGGCTTTGGTCTGTAGTTTTCTTATAATATTCTTATCTGGCTTTTGTATTAGGGTAATACTGACCTGAGCTTGGGTATATTTCTCCTCTTCAAAATTTTGGATGAGTTTGAGAAATATTACCATTAATTCTTCTTTAAGTGTTTGGTGGAATTCATCAGCAAATGCTAGATTTTTCTTTGTTGAGAGGTTTTTCATTAATTATTCAATCTCATTCATTATTGGTCTGTTCAGATTTTCTATTTCTGCATGATTCAGTCTTGGTAAGTAGTATGCTTCTAGGAATAGATATAGTCTAAGTTGTCCAATTTGTTGACAAATATTGGTAGTCTTTTATGATCCTTTGTTTTTCTGTGTTATAATTTATGTCTTCTCTTTCATTTCTAACTGTATTTGAGGCCTTTCTGTCTTGGTGTTTGTCAGGTTTGTCATTTAAAAAACCAACTATTTTGTTAATCTCTTCTCAAATTTTTCTGTTTTCTGTTTTCTTTTTATTTACTTTTGCTCTAATCTTCATCATTTCTTTTCTTCTGCTAACTTTGGCTTTAGTTTGTTCTTTTTCTACTTCTTTGAAGTATAAAGTTAGGTTATTTATTTGTGATCTTTCTCCTTTTTTTAAAGTAGGCACTTATCACTGTAAACTCCCCTCTTAGAACTGCTTTTACTGCATTCCATAAATTTTTGCTATATTGTGGTTCCAATTTTGTTTGAAGATTTTTTGTTTTAATTTTTGTTTCAAGTTATTATTTAAATTCTGGTTAGTTAACATACTATTGGTTTCAGGAGCAGAATTTAGTGATTCATCACTTACGTACAACACCCAGTGCTTGTCATAAGTGCCCTCCTTAATCCCCATCACTAATTTAGCCCATTCCCTGCCCACCTCCCCTCCATCAACTCTGTTTGTTCTCTGTAGTTAAGAGTTTCTTAAGGCTTGCCTCCCTCTCTTTTTTTCCCCTCTTCCCCTATGTTCATCTGTTTTATTTCTTAAATTTCACATATGAGTGACATCATATGGTATTTGTCTTTCTCTGACTGACTTATTTCATTTAGCATAATACTCTCTAGCTCCATCCATGTAATTGCAAATGGCAAGATTTCATTCTTTTTGGTGGCTGAGTAATATTCCATTATATATATGTGTTCCTTTATATACATATATATACACATATATATATTCCTTTATATACATATATATTCCATTATATATATACACATAGGGATGCATGTGTCCCTTCAAGTCAGTATTTTTGTATTCTTTGGGTAAATACCTAGTAATGTAATTGCTGGGTCTAAGGGTACTTCTATTTTTAACTTTTTGGGGAACCTCCATACTGTTTTCCAGAGTGGCTGCACCAGCTTACATTCCCACCAACAGTGTAAGAGGGTTCCCCTTTCTACACATTCTTGGCAACACCTGTTATTTCTTGTGTTGTTAATTTTAGCCATTCTGACAGGTGTGAGGTGATACGTCATTGTAGTTTTGATTTGTATTTCCCTGATGATGAGTGATGTTGAGCATGTTTTCATGTATCCATTGCCCATCTTTATGTCTTTGAAAAAATGTCTATTCATGTCTTCTGCCCAATAACCCTTTATCAGATATGTTATTTGCAAATACCTTCTCCCATTCCTTAGGTTGTTGTTTAGTTTTGTTGATTGTTTCCTTCACTGTGCAGAAATTTTTTATTTTGATGAAGTCCCAATAATTCATGTTTGCTTTTGTTTCCCTTGCCTCTGGTGACGTGTCTAGTAAGAAGTTGCTACAGCCAATGTCAAAGAGGTACTGCTGTGTTCTCCTCTAGGATTTTGATGGTTTCCTGTCTCACATTTAGGTCTTTCATCCATTTTGAATTTATTTTTCTGTGTGATGTAAGGAAGTGGTCCAGTTTCATTCTTCTGCATGTGGCTATCCAGTTTTCTCAACACCATTTGTTGAAGAAACTCTCTTTTTCCCATTGGATATTCTTTCCTGCTTTGTTGAAGATTAGTTGACCATGTAGTTGTGGGTCCATTTCTGGGTTTTCTATTCTGTTCCATTCATCTATGTATCTGTTTTTGTGCCAGTACCATACTGTCTTGATAACTACAGCTTTGTAATACAGCTTGAAGTCCAGAATTGCTTTTCTTTTCTTTTTCAAGATTGCTTTGGCTATTTGGGGTCTCTTGTGGTTCCATACAAATTTTAGGATTGTTTGTTTTAGCTCTGTAAAAATGCTGGTGGTATTTTGATGGGATTGCATTAAATGTGGAGATCCCTTTGGGTGGTATAGACATTTTAACAATATTTGTTCTTTCAATCCATGAACATGGAATGTTTTCCATTTCTTTGTGTCCTCAGTTTCTTTTGTAAGTATTCTATAGTTTTCAGAGTACACATCTTTTATACCTTTGGTTAGGTTTATTCCTAGGTATCTTATGGATTTTGGTGCAATTATAAATTGGATCAATTCCTTGATCTCTCTTTCTGCTGCTTCATATTTGGTGTATAGAAATGCAACAGATTTCTGTACATTGATTTTGTAACATGCGACTTTGCTGAAATCATGTATTGGTTCTAGCATTTTTTGTGGTCTTTCAGGTTTTCTACATAGAGTATCATGTCATCTGCAAATAGTGAAAGTTTGACTTCTTCCTTGCCAGTGTGGATGCCTTTTATTTCTTTTTGTTGTCTGCTTGCTGAGGCTAGGACTTCCAGTACTATGTTAAATAACAGTGGTAAGAGTGAACATCCCTGTCTTGTTCCTGACCTTAAAGGAAAATCTCTCAATTTTTTCCCCATTGAGGATGATACTAGCTGTGGGTCTTTCATATATGGCCTTTATGGTGTTGAGGTATGTTCCCTGTATCCCTTCTTTGTTGAGGGTTTTTATCAAGAATAGATGCTGTATGTTGTCAAATGCTTTTTCTGCATCTATTGAGAAGATCATATAGTTCTTATCCTTTTTTTTTAAATTAATGTGGTGTATCATGGTGATTGATTTGTGAATATTGAACCACCCTTGTGGCCCAGGAATAAGTCCCACTTGATTGTGGTAAACAATTCTTTTAATGTACTGTTGGATTTGATTTGCTAGTTTCTTGTTGAGAATTTTTACATCCATGTTCATCAGGAATATTGGCCTATAATTCTCCTTTTTAGTGGGGTCCTTGGTTTTGGAATCAAGGCAATGCTGGCCTCATAGAATGAGTTTGGAAGTTTTACTCCCATTTCTATTTTTTGGAACAGTTTCAGAAGAATAGGTATTAATTCTTTAAATGTTTAGTAAAATTCCCCTGGGAAGGCATCTGGCCCTGGACTTTTGTTATTTGGAAGATTTTTGATTACTGATTCAATTTCTTTGCTAGTTATAGGTCTGTTCAAATTTTCTATTTCTTTCTGTTTCAGTTTTTGTAATTTGTGTGTTTCTAGGAATTGGTCCATTTCTTCCAGATTGCCCAATTTGTTGGCGTATAATTTTTTATAATATTCTCTTATAACTGTTTGTATTTCTGTGGTGTTGGTTGTAATCTCTCCTCTTTCATTCATGATTTTATTTGGGTCCTTTCTCTTTTCTTTTTGGTAAGTCTAGCTAGGGGTTTATCAATTTTATTAATTCTTTCAAAGAACCAGCTCCTACTTTCATTGATCTGTTCGATTACTGGGGTTTTTTGTTTCTATATCATTTATTTCTGCTCTAATCTTTATTATTTCCCTTCTGCTGACTATAGGCTTTATTTGCTGTTCTTTTTCTAGCTCCTTTATGTGTAAGGTTGGTTAGGTGGTGTATTTGAGACTTTTCTTGCTTCTTGAGGTAGGCCCGTACTGCTATATACTTCCCCACTTTTGCTGCATCCCAAATGTTTTGGACTATTGTGTTTTCATTTTCATTTGCTTCCATGAATTTTTTTTATTTCTAATTTCCTGGTTAACTTTAACTTTCTTTTTTTTTTTTAACTTTAACTTTCATGTATTTGTGGTCTTTCCAATTTTTTTCTTGTGGTTGACTTCACGTTTCATAGCATTGTGGTCTGAAAATATGCATGGTATGATCTCAAGTCTTTTTGTTACTGATTGAGGCCTGATTTGTGACCCAGTATGTGATCTGGAGAATGTCCCATGTACACTCAAAAAAAATATGTATTTGCTGCTTTAGGATGAAATGTTTTGAATATATCTGTTAAGTCCATCTAGTCCAGTGTATCATTCAAAGGCATTGTTTCCTTGTTGATTTCCTGCTTAGATGATCTGTCCATTGCTGTAAGTCGGGTATTAAGTCCCCTACTATTATTATATTCTTATCAATGAGTTTCTTTATATTTGTTATTAATCGATTTATGTATTTGGGTGTTCCCAAGTTGGGGGCATAAATATTTACAATTGTTAGTTTGAAGATTTTTTAAATTTCCCTTTTGATTTCTTCTTTGATCCATTGGTTGTTGAGGACTGTGTTTTTAAATTTCTACATATTTGTGAATTTTCCAGCTCTCCTCCTGTTGTTGATTTCTAGTTGGATGCCATGAGGTTAGAAAAGATACTTGATGTAATTTCTATCTTCCTCAGTTTGTTGAGATTTATATTGTAGCCTTACATATGATCTATTGTTCAAAATGTTTCATGTAGACTTAAAAAGAACATGTATTCTGCTGCTGTTGGATGGAATGTTCTATATATGTCTGTTAGGTACATTTGGTTTATCATGTTGTTCAAATCCATTGTTGCCTTATTGATTCTCTGCCTGGATGATATAACCATTTTAGAGAGTAGGGTATTAAAGTCCCCAACTACTATTGAATAGCTATTTATTTCTTTCTTTATTTCTGTTAGTATTTGCTTCAATATTTAAGAGGTCCAATGTCTGGTGCATAAATATTTACAATTGTTATATATTATTGATTAATATTTATAATTACATATTATTGATTACTATCATTATATGATGACCTTCTTTGTCTCATGACTATATTTAGCTTAAAGTCTGTTTTGTCTCATATTAGTGTAACTATCCCTGCTTTCTTCTGGTTTCCTTTATTTCTTTTGCTTGAAATATCTTTTTCCATTTCTTCACACTCGGTCTCTGTGTGTCCTTAAAGCTTAAGTGAGTCTATATGAGTGGGTCTTGTCTTTTTTTTTTTTTTTTTTTTTTTAAAGATTTATTTATTTATTTGAGAGAGTGAGAATGAGAGAGAGTACATGAGAGGGGGGAGGGTCAGAGGGAGAAGCAGGCTCCCCGCTGAGCGGGGAGCCCGATGCGGGACTCGATCCCGGGACTCCAGAATCATGACCTGAGCCGAAGGCAGTCGCTTAACCAACTGAGCCACCCAGGCGCCCCGGGTCTTGTCTTTTTATCCATGCAGCTATTCTGTATCTTTTGATTAGAAAATTTAATATATTTATAATTAATTACTGGTAAGGTCTTCCTATTGACATTTAATTTTAATTGTTTACTGACTGTTTTATAGATCATGTCTTCTTGTTTTCTCTTGTGTTGTCTTTGTGATTTTATGACTTTTTGTAGCAGTATGACTTAATCCTTTATTAAAATTTTGTGTATCTACTACATTCTTTGTGGCTCACATAAAATATGTTTTAACATCTTATTTTAAGCAGATAACAACTTCCATACTATATAGAAACTTTATACTTTTACTTCTTCTCTCTTCTTCATATTTCAGGTTATTGATGTTACACTTTACATCCTTTTATATTATGATACAATAACAGATTATTTTAGTTATTTTAACGCATTTGTTTTTTAACTTTTTAACTAGAGTTGTAAGTGATTTATGTACAATCATTACAATATTAGAGAATCTGGTTTTGAATATATATTTACATGTGTTGGTGAGTTTTATACATTCATGTTTTTATGACATTAATTACATTCTTTTATTTGAGCCTGAAAAATGCCCTTTAGCATTTCTTGTAAGACAGGTTTACTGGTGAACTCTTCAGCTTTTTTTTTTTGGGAGGGGGAGTCTTTATAGCTTCTTCATTTCTGAAAGACAGCTTTGCTGGGTATAGTATTCTTGGTTAACACTTTTTCTTTAAATATTTTGAAGAAATTATTCTACTTTCTCCTGGCCTGCAGTTTCTGCTAGGAAATGTACGTATAGACTTATAGGGACTCTCTTTTGTGTGACAGTTGCTTTTCTCTTGCTGCTTCCAAAATTCTCCCTTTGTCTTTGACTTTTTACAATTTAATTATGAGGTGTTTTCAAAGTTATTCTTTTTGGATTCAACTTATTTGGGATCCTTTGGGCCTCAAGAATCTGGATGTCCATTTCTCTCCCCAAGTTTGGGACATTTTCAGCCATTATATCTTCAAATAGACTTTTTGCTCTTTTTCTTCTCCTTCTGGCATTATCACAATACATATATTTCACTTGATGCTGTCTCATAAGTACCATAGATTTTTTTCCCTTTATTTTGTTCCTTTTTTTTCCTTTTTACTCCTCTGGATAATTTCAAATGACTTGTCTTTGAGTTCACTGATTCTACTACTGCTCGGCTGAGTCTACCACTGAAGTTCTCTATTGAATTCTTCAGGTCAGTCATTGTATTGTTCATCTCTAGGATTTTTGTTTTCTTTATTTTTATGGTTTTTATTTATTTGTTCGATTTCTCATTTTGTTCATACATTGTTTATCTAATTTTATTTGTCTATTTGTATGTTCTTAGAGTTCACTGAACTTCTTTAAGATGATTATTCTGAATTCTTTGTCAGAAAGTCCGTAGAATTCCGTTACTCTGGTATCAGTTATTAAAGTTTTATTAGTTTCCTTTGGCATTGTCATCTTTACTTGATTCTTTATGGTCCTTGTATCCTTGCACTGGTATCTGCACATTTGAATAAGCAGTCCCTCTTCCAGACATTAGAAGTTTATTTTGGCAAGGAAAGTCCTTCACCAATCTGCTTAGCTGACTGGTTAACTGGCAGTATTTAGCTGACGGGTTAACTGGTAGCATTTGTGGGCAGGCACAGCTTACTGTTGAGGTCTCCAGTTGGGCAAGGCCCTCTACCCATGGTCTGAGCTGGGGGAGGGTTGTCACTGGCTGTTCTCTGCAGATGGGTGAGCCCGTTGGCTGGGCTTCATTTTAAAGGGAGGCCAGTGAATAGACACCCTGGTTGGGTAGGAGTGCTGGAATGGTGAGGTCTCAGGCTGTATTCCCTGGCAGGACAATACCTCTGATTGGACTTTGTAGTCAGGCAAGGTCTCATGTTGTGCACCCTAACTGAATAGTGTTGTTGGCTGAACTCCATGTTCATGAGACCACAAGCATGGCTTCACAGTTGGACATAGCCACAGGCTGTGCCTCAAGTTTGTATAGAGTCACAGGCTGTGCTTCATGATTACTTAGCCCACTGGCTGTGCCCCTGTGTTGGGTAAGGTCACTTGCCAGGCTTTCTGGTTAAGTGGGTTCTTCAGCTGTATCTCAGTGTTGGCTGACATTGGAGACTATATGCTCCATGGTTGTGTGGAGTTACTGTCTGAGCTTTTATTGGGTAGGGCTGAGGCTATGCTTTGTAATTGGGCAGGACCACTTAGCCCAGGCTTCCTGCCTATACAAGGTTGCAGGCTGTGTTTAGTAATTGTACAGGCCCATAAGCTAGATTTTGCTGCTGGGTAGAGCTGTTGGCTGGGCTTCACAGCTGGACAGTACTTTAAGCTGGGTTCCAAGGCTTCCCATGACCACTGTTCAGGTTCTGTGGTCATTTCCAACATTTTGGCAGGGCCACTGGCTTGGTTGCCTGCCTGAGTAGAACTATATATAGTATGGACTCCACAACTGCCCAGGTTCTATGCCCAGGCAACCTTGGTTAAGTGGGATGGGAGTATATGGTTAGCTCTTGGGCAAGGTTGCAACTCAGGGCCAAATAATGGGCTCCACAGCAGGTATGATCCTTTGGCTGGGGACCCAAATCATGCAGAACCCTTCAACAAAGTTCCCAACCAGACAGAGCCACCAACTCAGCTCTGCAGAAGTGCAGAATCACTGACTGGGATCTCTGCTCAGGTGCTACTGCAAACAGGAATGCAGTCCACCAAGATCTGGTACAGGTTGCTATAATCCTTGCCTCTGTCCTCTGTCTCTATCTGATCCTCAGTGGTCAAGCCCCCAGGCTTCCCCAGTGATGTCCATGAAGTAAGACCTTAGTGGGCTACTCTGGAAGCATTCCATAACACTGGGGGAGCTGAATGTCCACTTTGGGTTTTCTTTTCCTCACTATAAGAAACTATAAGCCAAGGGAGCCACCTGATGCAGTGCTGTGCTGGTCTGAGGAAAGGACAATGCAATCAAAATGAAATCTTTACTCTTACCTTTTTACTGTGGCCCTGTAACTCTGTAATGTAAGAGAGTGCTTCAGCCTCACCCTCAGGTTCTAGGATTTTCACAATGGTGGTCTTTTATGTGGATACTTGCTACTTGGTCTTCTTCTGAGGATGGCTGAATTCAGGAATGACTTATGTCACTATCCTGATGATGTCGCCTCAGCTATAGAACTTCTGTCATAAAGCATTTGAAGGGGAACATTTTGTGTTATCTCAAACTTACTTTGAATATTTCTGATTTTTATTCATACAGCTGACATTATTACTATAGAGTAATATCCTAGTTCTAGAATGACATAAGAAATCCTTTGCAGGCATAATTTAAGCTATCAATATCTGATCTCAAATTGTAGTATTCTTTCAAGGGAAATTCTAAATGTCACATTGGACAGATTCTCTCACCACAGGGCAAATAGAAGTTGTAAATAAATAATGAGAACATCTTGTCTCTTACTTAATGCTTAATTTATGATATTTGCTATATTATTCCAGATGTGACCTCTCTGGATATTTTGCTTTTTTATTTTACTGTTCCATCTTCCTTGCCTCCCATCTTTAAATAATGAGATCTCCCCCAAGATTATTCTCTCTTTACTTCTCTAAGTATTCTTGCCTTTGAAGATATTCTCATATCTTGGGAGTCATCACTTATGACCTTCCCAGAAAATGATTTTTCTTTTTGCCATATTATGGGAGTCTTACTCAGCCTTTTAAAGATAGCTCCTGCCCCCAGTAATCTCAATTACATTTCCAAGAACTGAGAAGAAGCTCTATCTGGAAGAATACAACAAATACCATAAATGAAGCACAAACTGGCTGTCTTACCATTCATATCACTTACCAATAATTTTGATTCCTTTAGCAATAATTAAAATAATGCTATCTCACCTCTTCCCCAAAATAATAAGTAACTGTACCAGTGTATATCAACATGACATTTGAATTTTGAGGGTGAACCAGAAATGTTGCCTGTTTTTCAGCAATTGGCAAATTGTGTCTTTTTTCCCCTCTGGTTTTACATAAGTGGTAAAGTGCCCATTTCTCCTCTTTCTTGCCCTCTCAGTCCTGGAAAACTATGATAGGTGTTCCACTGCAGCAAATACAAAGCATTAGAGAATCACCCCCCTCCAAATTATCTTCAAACTATGCGTCCAGGCTGAACAATAGAATTTCACTTAGATTTTCTCCTAGAATCCTTCCAATAATCTAGTGGTGCTTTATTTTCCCCACTTTACAACTGAAAAAAAAAAAAGAGCAGGCTCAGAGAAAGCTAAGAATATAGCAGATACCAGAGCTGGCTCTATCTAGTTCCTTTATTATGACTTCCGTGCCTCTTAGCCGCACTACTCCATGAGGTAACCAGGCTCGGGCTTAAATTCCCCCTCTTGGAGTTCTTGATATTTTTCATCTTTTTTAGAGGAGTCATCAGGGCTGGACTCACAGAGAAGCCAAGTAACAAATGCTGAAACAGTGTGATTATCTTTCTGAGAATTCTTATCAAATTCATTTTTATATGAGAAAGTCATTAACCATTAACAATTATTAATACTTTAGCATGGATTTTTTTCAATCACCTAGTCTGTTTCCCCAGCAGAACACTAAATGTTGGTGAGGAGAACAAAACTAAGATAAAGAAGGGCCTAGCCATGCCATAGGATAACAGGCATGAGTCCCAGACGGGGATAATGCAGCATGACAGCTGGTAATGGGCGGAACAGAGATGAAAAAAGGGGCTCAAAACAAAACATGGAAAAATGATAAACACAGATTTCATCTGCTTCATAATTTTTCCCAGGAACAATCTTGCCTCATACATATCTTTGGTGCCTTTTTTAGTAACAACACATGTGTGTTTCTTTTTTATTCTTTTTGTTGTTCTCCTTGGAATTTTAAATGCCTTTCAGCTCATAAACTCAATAAAAATACCATGGCACATTTTTTCAAAAGAATTTTATGATCCAAGGAACTATTGCTTAATCATACAGCCTGATGTTGGATTTATTTTTCACTTTAAAAAATTCTTCCTTAGGCAATGTCACAGAGATGCTACCTATTCTTAAAAAATAAACAAGAAAGAGAGTGAGAAAAAGAAATAAAACTTGTTTTTCAAGGAAGGAAATGCTTTTCTTTCTAGAAGATTGGAAAATGAGAACTAGATTGAAAAATAAAGCAAGGGAAGCATCAGTAACAAATTCCCAAATCTAAGATGTAGACTTCTTTGAACAGAATTTTAAAATGTATATTTTATGCTTGAATTCTGTGCTAAAGTGTTCAGTTGTTTAAATGTATAACTCTGTATGGGGAAAGAATTTGGAAACATCTGAGAAGGAACATCTGCCTGACTTATGGTCTATCACCCATTTCTAAAAAAAAAAAAAAATCTATCACTGTAGTATCTAACATCTAAACAGATGTGAAACTATGAGAGTTAAAAGTTGAATATATAAAAATGAAATGGTCTTCTTTTATTCTGTTAGGACAAAACTTGGTTGGATTTACTGAAGTGTGATTTTTACCATTTGTATAAAATGGTATGATCATTGTTACTAGGGGAATGTCTTAAAAAAATGAAGCCAAGTAAAGCTAAGAAGCTTTCTCAGTAGAATCTTTAAAAGCAAAGTCAGAAAGATGAGAGGACTTATCAATAGTTAGAAAAGAATGATAAAGGTATACATGACTCTTATTTCTGAGGTAATTTCCTTGGAAACCCTGAAAAATGGTAACTTTGTAAATTTGAGGTCAGTGGCATTAAGAAGCAAAGGACTTATTTAAATCTTTATCTTCTGAATGATTTTTATGACTCTGGTCTTAGGCTTGTTTGTTCTGAACTGTTGTGTCATAAACCAACACAGAAATAGAAAGAACCCTGCACTGACCATTATGCAAGAGTTGTTCTACCACTATCCCTGCTCTACTACTAAAGAGCTGTACATTGTTGGGTGAGTCATTCTTTGGTTTCTCAGTTTACACATTACACATAAAGGGAACTATGCAGAACCTCCCAGGATGGGAGGGATGCTGAATGGGCAGGAGTGTTCTTCTATTACTAGGTGAGTCAGGAAAAAATTCTTTGTATATATATCTAACATATTGGTTTCTATATAGGCTTTCTTTGGAAGAAAAGGCTCTATAGCTTAAAAAAAAAGCATTAGCTTGGATGTTCCTAAATTTTTATTAGCCTTACAGATGGTGACTCTATGAAATGTATTTGTCCATTCAGTAATTCAACAAAGTTTTTGAGTACCTTCTATGAACCAAGAACTCTGCTAAGTAATGGGGATACCAAGGGGAACAAGATTAGCAAGATTCCTGATCTCAGATTTTATAATATTGTGAACATTGACCATAGACTAGACCATTGCAAGTAGTGGTAAGTGCAATGATGGTCATAAATAGGGTGATGAAAAAGAATAGCTGGTTAAGGGAAGAGAAGCCTGCTTCCAACAAGGCATTGAGGGGAGGCTTCTCTGGATAGGGGAGGATTAAGTTGAGACCTGAAGAATGAAAAAGAACCAGCCCGTAAAGAACTTTGGAAGGTGATTCAAGGTAGATGGAAAAGCAAGAGCCAAGAGGTGGAAGTGAGAATAGTCTAGGTGTTTTTGGAAAACTAAAGGGAAGCTAATTATAGTTGTAGCATAATGAATAGTGAAAAGTTGTTTGAGATGAGCTTAAAGAAATGAATAGGAAGCTGATCATGAAGGATTATTTAAATCATGGTAAGAAGTTTGGGTTTTATTTAAAGTATAGTAAAAAGGCATTGCAATATTTCAAGCAGAAAAGGAACATAATCTGTGATAGGAATCACTATATAACTTGCAAACTTTGTTATTGGCTATCTCAATGGATACAATAAACCTAGGGGACAAAAATAGAACAAAATAAATTTGAATTGCAAGAGCATGTTATGTACCAAGATAATTCAAAGTGGGAGAGAATGGTCTTTTCAACAAAAGGTGCTAGAACAAGTAGAAATCTGCATACAAAAAAATAAAGTTGGACCCTTCCTTATACTACACACAAAAATTAACTCAAAATGGGCCTTAGACTGAAATTTAAGAGCTAGAACTATAAATGTCTTGGAAGAAAACATAGGCGTAAGTCTTCATGACCTTGATTTATGCAATGTTTTCTTAGGTAACACCAAAAGTACAAGTGACAAAAGAAAAAAATAAATTAGACCCCATTAAGATTAAAAGTTTTATACTTCAAAAAACACCATTAAGACAGTGAAAAGACACCCGTGGAAAGGGAGAAAATATTTGCAAATCATATATGATGATGGACTTGTATCCAGAATATAAAGAACTTTTCCAACTCAATAGTAAAAAGGTAAACCAGTTGAAAAACATTTAAACAGATGTTTCTCCAAAGAAGATATATAGTTAGCCAATAAGCAATTGAAAAGATGATCATCATTAGCTATTAGGAAAATGCAAATAAAACCACAATGAGATACCACTTCACTTGACTAGGATGGTTATAATAAAAAACGTTTAAATTAAAAAAAAATACCAAATGTTGATGAGGATGTAAATATACATTGTTGATGGGATGTAAAATGATGCAGCCATTTTGTAAATCAGTTCGGCAATTTCTCAAAATGTTAAACATGGAGTTACTATATGATCCACCAACTCTATTCCTAGGTGTATACCCAATAGAATTGAGAACAGGGTTCAGACAAAACCTTGTACATAAATGTTTATAGCAGCATTATTTATGATAGCCAAAAAGTGGAAATAACCCAAATGGTCATCAACTGATGAATTAGTAAATGTATATTAATGAATGTAGTATGCCCATGCAATGGACTATAACTTGGCAATGCAAAGAAATGATATACTCATACATGCTACAACTTTGATGAATCTTGAAAACATTTTGCTTAGTGAAAGCAGCCAGTCAAAAGAGACCAAATATTATATGACATGTCCCAAATAAGGCAAATCCAGAAAGACAGAAAGTGGGTTAGTGGTTGCCTAGGGCTGGGGGTTGGAGGGCAGGGTAGTGGTTGGGAGGAAATGGGAAATGACTGCTTATGGGTACAGGGTTTCTTTTGGGGTGATGAAAATGTTCTAAAATTTACTGTGGTGATAGTTGCACAATTCTGTGAATATACTAAAAATCATTAAATTGTACACTTTAAATGGGTTCATAATATGGAATATGAATTATATCTCAAAGTTGTTTAAAAAATAGATGTGATGTGTTACTTTGAAGACAATACAGGGCGCCTGGGTGGCTCAGTTGGTTAAGCGACTGCCTTCGGCTCAGGTCATGATCCTGGAGTCCCGGGATCGAGTCCCGCATCGGGCTCTCTGCTCAGCAGGGAGTCTGCTTCTCCCTCTGACCCTCCTCCCTCTCATGCTCTCTGTCTCTCATTCTCTCTGTCTCAAATAAATAAATAAAATCTTTAAAAAAAAAAAAGACAATACAGCTATTCTCACATATTTAAAGTAATAGACTGGAATCCCAACTCCTTCTATTTTATGAGTAGGCTCAACATCAAACCAACTATTGTCAACATGACATTTATATCAAAGCATTCTTATTTTTATAATTGTTGAAGAAATCTATTAAAACATGCACATTTAGAAATTGTTGCTATTTTTCCAGTCTGCCCTCCAAGCCTCTAAATACACAAACGGGTTGCAGTGGGTATGTTAACTTTTCATAGCCAACATTTTGGAGCAAGATGTTTCTTATGCATCTCAGAACAAACACTAAAATAAACCAGCCTAATATCAGTGGAAGTTTACTGCCACCCACCCTCCCCCCAACCCCTGCAAGAAGAGAAAACAACCTGTCTTTGAAGAGAAAAAATACGTGGACAAAAGAATGAGGGGAAACCTTTCTGATTATAATGTCAGAAGAAAATACAATATAGAATACAGTCAACCCCCTTTTTCACACATAATGTGTTCTTCCGTGTACAAAAGTTTACTGTGCAAAATGTTCCAAGTAGATCCATATGCTACATTTCTTAGAAACTAGAAGTTTTAGTAGTATAAAAATGTCTCACTACTCTTCACCTTTTATTCATAAACTTTGGTTTTACTTCCAACTTTAGTACATGCTTTTCAAGATGTTATTTCTTTACAAATGGATACCAAGTAGACTAGGTTACTGTCTGATTAAGGCTAAATATTTTCTACTTTGGGCATGCATTCTATCATTCATTTGTTTATTAAGTATTTATTAAGCATCAATTATATACCAGGCATAGTTCTGGGTACTAATGTTATAGCAATAAACAAAACAGGCAAGTTCCCTTCCGTCTTGGAACTTACACTGTAGTGTGGGAAGGCAATGTAAACAAGAATGGTTAATTTCTGATAGTGATAAGTGCTGTGAAGAAAATAAAACATGGTAATGGGATAAAGAGTGACTAAGTATAGGCTACTTTAAATTGGGGTGGTCACAAAAGGACTACCTAGGGTTACACTGAGCGAGATGCCTGAAGATAAGAAGAAGCCAGTCATGTGAATATCTAAGAAAAAGCTTTCTAGGCAGAGGGACCATCTAATGCAAATGCCCTAAGGCAGAAAGGGCATTTATTAGATGCACTGTTAGAAAGGGGGAAGTACGGCCAAGTAGCTAGAATGTAATAAGCAACTGGAAAACATGATGTCAGAGAAATAGAAGGAGCCAGATCATGTGGAGGATTACAGACCATGATAAGAGGTTTGGAGATGATTCTGATTTCAGTGGACAGCCATTTGGAAGGTTTTAAACAGGGAGATGTGTTTGATTAACATTGTTAGTGATAATGTGGGGTATTTTGAAGAAACAGACTATGAGGTTAAAAGTGGACTTAGAAGGCTGTGGCAGCAGTGTAGATGAAAAGTGGTATGGTGGTTTGGAATGTAAGGGGGCAATAGAGATAGAGAATAGTGACCCAATTCAAGACATATTTTGGAGATATAGCTGACTGGATTTGCTCATTGTTTGGATGTTGAGAAAGAGGAAAAAATTTATAAAGAATAAATCCTAGGTTTTAGCTGGAGTAATTGAATTGGTAATCATACTATTAAATGTAGTATGGAGCTACAAATCGGTACTTACATATGTGCAAATATGTGATTTCATTATTTTTGGTTCATCTGGGTTTCCTCACAAGCTCTAACTTACTGATTAGTGAGGAGTTGTTGGGGTCTGGGGGGAAAAGAAATTTTTATTTTTTAAAGATTTTATTTATTTATTTATTTGAGAGTAAGCAAGAGAGAGAGAGCATTAGTGGGGTAGGGACAAAGGGAGAGAGAGAAGCAGACTCCCCTGCTGAGCAGGGAGCCTGATACAGGGCTCCATCCCAGGACCCTATGGGATCATGACCTGAACCAAAGGCAGACACTTAACCAACTGAGCCACCCAGGTGCCCCAGGAGAAGAAATTTTTAAATCCAACTCAGCTGAAAACTTAAACAATTTATTCCTATAAATTATAGTCTCTTTAGATAAGACTCAGACTCTTACGATGTGGTTCTCAAATTGATCAGTTCTCGACCTCCCTCTTTTACTCCTTTCCATTAGAGAGTCTGAATGTCTGCTGATGGCAAGGATGAAGAGATGTTGGTTCTAGATGCTGGTGTTATTCATAATGATAGGGACATAGAAACATCCCTTGTCAATTTGCTTACTGCCTACCCTGCTGGTCTGTGATGATGATGTCTGTAGCTAGTAGTTTTCATTTCTTTGGTTGGGGGCGGGTGTGTTCCCTGTCAGCTTCCACTAATCTGCAGATCCCTCTCAGGTCTTCTGGATTCTCAATCAGTTCTAGTCCAGGAAATCTGCTCTCAGCCCTTATGGCAGAGCCCCATCTTTCTAGAGTAATGACCACCCCACACACAGACACACACACAAGCTCCCCAGGGGTTTCTAAGTTCCCATCTACATCATATAGGAATCAAGGAGTAGCTCAGGAAAATTTAACAAATGTTCCTCATTTTTACTTTCCTGAGCATCCAAATTGATGTGGCCATAAACCAAGTGATATCTAAAAAGAAGGTAACTTTCCTGCATCCTGAAGAGGTAGTAGGGAACAAAGGTTTTACTCTGCCAAAACTCAGAAAGAGGAAAATCTGAACATCTATGTCTCTCCCTCCCTCTTTGCCTTCCTGCATACTCCTGGAATCAAAACAAACAAACAAACAAACAAACAAACCTGGCTGTCTCTATATTTGCCCTATGTCATATCCTCATCCTTCTATAATCTAGTAAAAGCCTTAGAGTTCTACTGCGGTAGATGGAATGTGTGTCTTTTCTATAATATAGGACAGCCCATGTGCGGGGTGCTCCAGGCTCAACTTGTGAATTTTAAAGTTCGAAACAATGAAAACAGAAAAATTTTCTCAATACATTCAGTCCTTTGGCATACAAACCCCTCAAGGTGAATAGGGTAAAGTCTATATATTCAAAAAGGCAAATTAGAAAAGCAATTTTAATGATTTTCAAAATATTGCCCCCATTACAGCAGAGATGGGGAAGACAAGGAGAGACAAGGTTTAGGGGTTTGAAGAGGGAATTCAAGGCTCAGTTTGGGAAACATAAAGTTTGAGATGCCTATTAGAAATTCAAAAAGATGTCAGTAGGTGGGAAAATCAGACGGTCACTGGTGCAGTCAGGACAGGTGACATAACTTTAGGAATCATTAGGCTATAAGGAGATAAAGAGATGCTTTAAGTACGTAGAAAATTTGAGAAGCATGCTGCCATGTAAACAAAAGTTTTAAAAAGCTGCAAGAATGGAAAACAGTTTCAGATAAAATGAGCCATTGGATTGTTGGATTTGGCTATTTGAAGGTCAGTTGTCCAAAAGGAAGCAATTTCAGAGTTGTGGTAAGAACAAAAGCCCAAATGAAGACAGAATGAGAAGTAAGGAAATAGTGACAATGAGCATACACAAATCTTTCAAAATGCTTTGCTATGATGGGGAAGCAAAAATGGAACTAGAAAAGTACATGAGAAATTGAATGAGTGAATAGAAAGGGAGGGAGGGACATGAGGTCAAGGAAGGATTTTTCTCAAATGAGTGCTATCTGGCATATTTAATTGCTGTTGGAAGTGATTCATTTAAGAGAAAAAAATTGATAGTGCAAGTGTAGGAGAAGGCCTTGAAAAGGACATGGGGTTTAGATGCAAGTGAGGAGCTGGCCTCAAAGAAGAAACAGGGAAACTTCTTCCTTCGTCAGAAAAGGGGAACAATATGTGCGTACATAAGGAGGTGTGCTGGTAGGTTGGGTGTTGGGAAGAGATGGCTCCTGCTTGATTGCTGCTGGTCTCAGTGCAGTATGAGGCAAGGTTATTAACTTGAAAATGAGGTGAGAATGGAAGTTTGAAGAAGGTGCAAACCATCTTGCAGAATAATAACAAATTTCTCAATTATACACATTTGTGAGACTTAAATTTGTCACATTTTTACTTTATCCACAAATTTTTATTAATATTTAAATATATAAACACGATGATACTTAAACTGCATTATTGGTTGGCAGATAGGATTTCCACACAGTAGTGTAAGCTGACACCTGAATATTTGAGTTCAGTGCAGTTATGGAGTGCTGATATAAGAAAAGGGTTTATGAATTCCCTCTCATACAAGTATTGCAACAAAAGCCTAACATTTTGAAGGACTTTAAGTTTAAGTCACATAACTACAAATTAAAGAAAGAAAAAACATAATCTCAATAGATGAAACAAAAAGTATTTCTAAAGATTTAATATCCATATTGACTGTCATACGTAATGGTGAAACTTCGAAGAAATGAGCAAAGATCACCACTGTTCACTATTTCTCTTCAACATTTACTCAGAGACCCAGCCAGTGTAATAAAACAAGAGAAATAATCTACAGATCAATTATTAAAATTAATGAGATTTTAGCAAGATGCTAAATATAAGAATATGCAAAAATATAGATTCCATTCTTCTTCCCCAGCAACAAGCTGTTAGAAAACTTGAAAAAATACTATTTACAATACAATCAACAACAAAATTAAGCAGCTAGGAATAAATCTAACCAAAGATTTGCAAAATTTTATTGAAAAAAAATATGTTTATTAACAAAGACCTAAATAAATGGAGAGATATTTTATATTCGTGGATAGGATGACTCAGTATCAAAAAATTATCATCTCTCCCCTAAAGTAGTCTATAAATCCAGTATAATTTTAGTCTAAATCCTCATAAGAATTTTTTATAGGACATGATTCATGAAAAGTGATTTTAAAAGGAATGTGGAAGAACGAAGGGCCAATATCAAGACAGTTTTCAAGAACAAGTTGCAGGGGATGGGAGCACAGCAGTGTGTGGAAGAGAGGACTTGCCCTACCTGATATCATAACTTATAATTAAAGCTAGAGTAATTTGGTCAGTGTCATACTCATTCACAGGAAGAGACCAGTGGAAATAGAAGATAACCTAGACTGAGATCTCAGCATATTTTGAAACTTGAAGTTTGATAAATTGATTATAGATTTCAAATCATTAAGGAAAGGATGAAATATTCAATAAATGGTACTGGTACAGTTGGTTATCCAAATGGAAAACAAAATAAAACAGCTCCTTCACACAAATGTGCACACACACAAAAGAATGAAATTCCAATTGAAGACCTAACTGTGAAAATCAAAATGTTAAATATGAGAACATTTATGAGAATATTTCATGAACACCTGAGGGAGAGGAGAAGGATCTCCTAAACAGTGAAAGAAATAAGAAAATATTGATGAATATGACTACGTTAAAACTGCAAACTTGTATTAATCAAAAGCTATGTTAAACAAAGTGAGAAAATAAGCTGCAGGCTGAGAGAAGAGATCTGTATTATATAGAATGAGCAAAATATAAGTATCAAGAATATGTATAAAAACTTTTAAGGGCACGTACTGAATGGAGCACTGGGTGTTATACGCAAACAATGAATCATGGAACACTACATCAAAAACTAATGATGTAATGTGTGGTGATTAACATAACATAATTAAAAAAAACCCTTTTATGTATAACTCCGTAAGAATAACTCAGGAGAATACTGGACAGAAGATAAGAGCCAAAGATTCACATATAGATGCCAGATAACTATATGAATAGATAATCATTCCTCCTTAGTAATCAGAAATATGCAAATTGAAAACACAACAGTATATCATTTTCCATAATGAGATGGATATATTTTAAGTCTGATAGTACCAAGCATTACAGAAGATTTGGAGTAATTGGACTCAAACATTGCTGTGGAAGTGTAAATTGACAAAGCTACTTCGGAGAACAATTTGACAATATCTTGTCTACTTGATGATGCACGTATTTTATAACTCAGCAATTTAACTTCAGGGGCTATACCCTAAAAAACAAAACAAAACAAACAAACAAACAAAACTGACATGGCACATAGAGGGATGCACAAGGTATTTATTGCAGCACATTATCTATAACAGAAAAAAAAAAAAAACCCACACCAAAAACTCATCAGTAGGAAAGTGTTTAAATAAGTTGTGATAAGAAAATGGAAACCTGTAGAATTAAAAACAAAGTGAATGGATTAAAGACATTGATTAATTTCAAAAACAAAATGTGTGTTTAAAAAGTTTCAAAAGAATACATAAAGTACGCTTATTTCAAGTTTGAAAAGATGCAGAATAACCATATATTTCAAATGGAGTAAAAGTATAAAGAAATGCATGGGAATGATAAACAAATTGTGGGCAATGGTTGCACCTGAGTGAAGAGAGAGGGTAACGCGTTTGGAAAGGTATGTGTAAAGGGACTTCAAGTATGTACATATGTATATTGCTTCTTTTTCTTCAAGTAGGTGGTGGGTACATGGGTATTTATTGTACCTTCTAATATCTTTTTATATATATTTAAATATTACATAATACACCTTAAAAAGGCAACAGTAGTTAGTGAGAACTAACACTGAGCTAAGTTCTTCAGTATAAGTCCAGTTCTTTCTAAGCATTTCATGCATTATCTCATTTAATCTTAGTAACCTTTTGAAAAGGTATTATTTTACCTCTTTTATATTAATGGGAAACTGGGGCCTTTAGAAGTTAAATAATCTACTTATGGTCCTATTGCAGTAAGGTACAGAGCCAGAATATGAAACGAGCAGCCTAACTTTTAAAAGTTCACACTATTAACCTCTGATGACGGTTAATCTGCCTCTTTTTAAAACTCCACATTAACCACAAAGAAATCTTGGGTTAGTGCAACTATCATTTCAACCTCTGGATGCAGCTAGAACCACAGCAATAGAACTTAACCCATTTTGGCTTCTAAATTCAGTGACTTTCTGAGGCTAGAAGAGCATTTGCTCAGGAACATAGGGTATGAGTCACTTCCTTAGGTATCTGTTTATTCGTTCAACAAATATTTATCAAGAGCCCACATAGCACAGTGGTAAACCGCAATTTATTTCTTGTCTACGTCATTTTTGCCGTTTGCCAAGCTTTGGGACACAAATTTGAGATTTCCATTTTCATTTCCAACGAATGCAAGGAGTGCTGTGATTAATTCTTAGCCATTTTAGAACTTGCATCCTCTGGCTTACTGTGATCTCATTTAAGCCTAATTATTGTTGACCTGCAAATTCACATGACATCTGAAATACTTTAGCCAATTTTTACTTTAAAAAAGTATATATTAAAAATTTCTGTCTAAACAAAATACAGATTGAAATGAAAATATTGTTGGGGCGCCTGGGTGGCTCAGTTGGTTAAGCGACTGCCTTCGGCTCAGGTCATGATCCTGGAGTCCTGGGATCGAGTCCCGCATCGGGCTCCCTGCTCGGCAGGGAGTCTGCCGATGTCTGACCCTCCTCCCTCTCATGCTCTCTGTCTCTCATTCTCTCTCTCTCAAATAAATAAATAAAATCTTTAAAAAAAAAAAAAAAGAAATGAAAATATTGTTTTAAACAGTTTAATATGACTACCCCCTTTTTCTCCATGTATTTCCCTCTCTCCTTTTTTCCACAGACTAAAGAAAATCTCCTAATCTACTCCAATAAGATTTTGAGATTCTTCTTGACCATGTTTTAGATATATTTTATAATCCTATACCATCAACAAGATGTTGAACCCACAGTAGCTCATAGAACTGCTAAAACGGATGCACTGGGTTTACTTTTCTCACCAATTAAAATGGGTTACACTGAAACCAAGTAATTTTTTCCCTCTAATAAAGAACAGTTTAATTTCATCTATCTTGGCTGATTTCTATATGTAAATTTTACTCACTAGTAACAGCTAGACCTCTAAATCATTGTGACGTATTTTTAAACAATTACACAGGGGCACCTGGGTGGCTCAGTTGGTTGAGCCTCGGACTCTAGGTTTTGGCTCAGGTCATGATCTCAGGGGAGCCCACGTGGGGCTAGGTGCTTGGTGCAGAATCTGCTTGAGATTCTCTCCCTATCTCTCTTCCCCTCTCCCGACTCGTGCACGCACTCTCTAAAATAAATAAAATCTTTAAAAATAAATAAATATTCAAACAATATTTATTGTTGAAAAGTAATCCTCATTTTTACATAGTGTTCAATGCAGTGGTTATGTGATGTAAGTATTTAAACACTCCATTTAGTCCTTTCCTTAACAGTTTATTTTCTTTTTTATATTGGATATCCAGGGAACTGAAGGAATTGTGGGAATTCCAGGACAAAGAGGTCGTCCAGGGAAAAAGGTAATTTTTTTTTAACATCTTTTTATGGGTTTTTTTTTTGCTTTTTTTTTTTTTTACATCTTTTTATGGTACATCTTTCTTCTGATGTGCCCCGAGCTCCATAGGATGTTGTGATGTTTTTATTTGCACTAGATATAAAGTAATAAAGTACTATAAATTGTTTTTAAAAGGCATTTTTGTGTAAGTTAATATTTAACTCTACTTAGGAGTACCCATCACCTTCATTATTTAAAGGCAAATTTCCTACTTTGTAGTTTGTATAAAGATCTTTGCCTTTCCTTTTTCCTGTTTGCCAAAAATTCTTTAGTAGAATATGGGCAGGAAAAGAGAGAAAAGGAAAACATTATACCATTTGTGGTATTTGGTAACAACTTTAGTAAAATGGTTAGGGGAAAGGAATATGACTAGAATTGTTTCTATGTTTATTTGTACTATGTTTATCTAAATTGAAAAGGTTAATGATTGATTTTATTTTTCCCATATATGGGCTAAGAAACACAAATAAAGAATGTGGTTTATTTGTTTCTTTTATGTTTTACTAAAAATGATATATTTATAAAATTCTAGAATGTTATAATGAAAAATTCATCTTTGTATGGGGTCAATAATTTATTCAAGTATTGGTGAGACAGAAATGATTTTCTTAATTCTACCACAACAGTTTTGAATATATTACTGTATTTAGCTTCAAATCATACCATATCTAGTCCCCAAAGTCTAATTTTATCATTTCTACCAATATACACCCACTCCATCTTTGTCATGATGTAGGGACAGTATAAGTGAGAATAAAAGGTAAAGAAAAATTAATGAGGTAAATTTTAGTAGCCATTTTTTTTTTAATGTTTCAAGTTTTTATTTAAATCTAGTTAGTTAAGATAAAGTATAATATTAGTTGCAGTAGAATTCAGTGATTCATCACTTAAATATTTAGTAGCTATTCTTGCCCATGAAAATAACCCCAATATTGAAGTCTCTTTTCATCATACATAATGTTATATCTAAAATCAACATTAGAAGTGGGACAGCATAAGTCCTTACAATAACCTGCACCCCTGGGAATTATTATGAATACCAAAAACTTCCTGCCTATGATCACAGTCTAGTTTTTCTTTGTATCTACTTGAATATCAATAATAGAACAGGTTGGTTCCCGCTTTCAGAAAACGAATTATAGTACTTAAAGTTGCTTCAAAGAAGCTGTATTTTGGTGGTAGAGAATGATCAGTCAGCTTGATGGAAAACAGAAGGCAACTAACTAGTTTTTAAAAGGATGCAAAATGATATAAAAATATTATCGATTAAAAAAAATGTTATGGATTTTTAAAGGCAGACTCCAAACCAGTGAGTGATGATTCTGAATATACAGAACCATACACTGGAAACTTTTTGCATTAAATAGATCTTTGTGGCATTGAAGTTGTCTATAGAAACAGGCTTCTCATAGGGCCTGTGTTTTCTCATGATGACAAGAAATACGTGCATGCATGCAAACATACATACATAACAACTTTCAAAATAAAAATCTTGGTTATTTTGTAATTCAGCAAGAACACCAAATCTCCCCTGCTTGTTAGGCCAAAATTATTTTTTAAATGTTCTTTCTCCTAAATTACTTTTAGTTATATCTTTAGGTTAACCTAGGTGGTGATGGTTTCTTATTATCAGTGATGGTCTCTACTACTATTAAATTAAAGCAAAGTTACTATTTACAGAATTTTGCTTACAGAATATCCTCTGGTGTCTTTCCAAGTATATGATATAGTTAAGTCATCTAAATAAAAATTTGTTTTTTCTCACTTTTCTCTCTTATTAATGACATCCACAGGGTGATAAAGGACAAACAGGGCACACAGGAGAAATTGGAAGCAGAGGTGCTCCTGGACAAATTGGGGAAAGTGGTCCTAAGGGTGCCAGAGGAACTAGAGGTGCTGTGGTTAGTATTTGATTTGTTTCCAGACCTGAGTTCACTGTGGATGGAAAAGAAATGTATCCATGTCCTTAAAGTTTCATCCCTTGATTAATTTTACAGAGAAAGCAATAGTTCCATTGAAAATAATCTACCTCCATGGGCTGTGGAGAATTGTAAGCATTCCACAGTACTTAAATGGCTTAGTGGTTTCTGGACATGGAAAAGGGAGAGGGGAAAAAAAAAGCTCAAAATGGAAATAAAATATGAAATGAAGTTTTAAAAAAATCAGATTATAACTCCTAACCTAAGTAAGAAAGTTTATATTCTTTGCACTTAAAGTCAGAATTTAACATCTGTATAAAACTACACTGTCGGGATTGGCAAATTGCTTTGAAAATTAGATTTATTTAAAGGTTTTATTTATAAGCTTGGACTCCACATGCTTATCTGGAGATTTTTTTAACCAGCTGTGATCAATATCCATAACATCTAATATTTAATCTTTTGCATGAATTTTATATGATGTTGGAAGCAAGGGTCGCATAATACCTCTGAACCTATAATAGCAAAATTTTATTGCTAATATATTGGACCAGTTCAGAAAGTCCTAGCACAAGAGATGCAGAATATTTGTGATTTAGTGTTTAGTGTTTTCACTGTTTCATAAGCTTATATACAAAATGCATGTATCTTTCCTACTCTCCATTAAATGTCACAAATGCTAGACTTTTTACCAACGCCTTCTTGAGAGCATTGCATAATCCATCTGTTGTCTGAGGAAAGTTTGTTTCAGGCTCTTTTTACATATTCATCTTACTACTTCAGGTCTTTCTTACTTCCTTTTATTTAAATTATTACTATTTCTCTGCTTTTGGCTTATATGTTAAAGTACTTTATATGATTAATTTTTAATGAACATCAGAATTAATCTGGAGTCTTGCCATCAAAGTAGGCTGCTACTTTGGATTTTGTTTAAAAAGAATATTCACTTTTTGAATATTGACACATATTTAACCTTCCCAAAAGGTTTCATCAAATTCACTCTCCCACTACCAATACTTCCTATTAACTCTTTTGATGTTTTACAATCTGATAAGTGTGTCTCATTTTCTTTCTATTTACATTTCCCTGATTGCAATTAAGTAATTTGTATTTTTTTCTGGAAATTGCCTTTTCATGTGTACTTTACATGGTTTATATTAGGTTGTTTTTTTCTTATTGACTTGCAATAATGCCTTATATATTTTAGATAATATATTTTGTTAAATATGTTATAAAATATATTACAAATACATTTCCCTTTCTACCATTTGTCTTTTAATATTTTTTGTGATATCTTTTGCTGGACAGAGGTTAATTACATAGCCAAATTTGTCAGTTTTTTACTTTACAGTTCTAGGTTTTATTTCTTCATTAGAAATGCCTTTCCCACCTAAAGTATATAAAAACACTCTTCTATATCTTTCTAATACTTTTATAGCTTTATTTTTACCCCTAACTTATATGAAAATTATTTCTTTGCTATGAAATAAGTTGTAAAGAACTGATTTTATCTTTTCCAAATTGATATTCAGTTGTCTCAAAATCATTTAATAGTCAATCTATTTCCCACTTTTTCTGAAATACTACCCTTACCATAAACTAAACTCTCAAATATTTATTGGCTTTTTTCATTCTCTCTGTTTTCTTCTGTCACTCTGTTAGTCTGTTTTTAGGTCCAATACCACACTACTTAAATTATTTTACTATTACAATATTTTTTGAGATCTGTCAGGGCAAGTACTCCATATTCCATTTCTCTAAAAAGTTCATCTCTTACCATAATTCTCTCTTCCATGTGAACTTTAAAAGCAGCTCTTTAAGTTCTTTAATATTGAATCTTTCAGTAGAGAAGCACTATATGTCTTTCCATTTACTTATATCTTCTTATATACCTTTTAATAAAGTTTTGTTATTTCCTTCATTCTGTTCTTACCTCTATCTTGTTAGGTTTATTGTTAGTTTCTTACAGATTTTATGATTTATAATGCAGTCCTTTTTCCCATTATACCTTCTTATTGATGCTGTGTAAGATACCTATTTACTTTAATATTTTTACTTTATATCCACTTTAATGATAGGTGGTTCTCATGGGTTCTTTGGATAAATAATCATATTTAGAATTTCTAGTTTGATATTTGGTTAGGCATATACCTAGTCTCTGCCTTAATTTTCTCATCTCCTGTTTAGTTTCAAACTCAAATAGGAGAGTTGATGTGCAAACTTTTTAATAGTATGAAAGATAAGACATTCATTATTAGGATTATTATTTTTGCTCTTTTCAGTTATCTGAGTCACATTTTCAGTATTTTGGGGGCATTTATTAATTAGCCCTAATTTATATAGTATCCTCATCTGCAAATTATTGATAAGAAAAGCAATAATAGGGTGATTATTGTACATAAGTTGTCAATCATTTCTATTTTAACAAGTTTGACCAGAGCTGAAACTTTATCAAAGCATCTGAAACTATCAATGAATATGTTCTCCTTGATCCCATTGTGACAATATGAAAAACTATCAGACTATATTCTAATATTCAGTGATGCACATCTGCCATAAACTTTGACAGGTGCAAACTACATTTCCAAGAACTTACTAGAAACCTATCAGATTCTAACAACTGAAAATATTTTTCTTAATATGATTAAGAATATTCATACCAGAAATAAACTACAGAGACATGTTTTTGGTGGGACTTTTGTGGTTCAGAAGAAAAATAAGACAAAAGTTAGAGTGTTATTTTTTGTTTTTTCCATTTCAGACTAAGTAAAATATTATACCTCAAAAAATCTAAATTTTAAGTAATAAAAGTACTAAATAAATAAATAATAAGAGTATAAGTTCAATGGTTTAAACAGTTGTTTGTTTTCTTTCTAATATTTGCTTTGTTTTTTAGGGACACTTAGGATTGATGGGTCCTCATGGAGAACCAGGAATCCCAGGATATAGGGTAATCATTTCTAATTGGAAATTAAAATGTATTTACATGAAAATAGTTATATAAAGATGTCATCTCAAATGTGCAAATTAAGATGAAATCTCACTGATAACAACCTTTCTAATATATTTGGGCCTCAACCGCCTAGAGAATAAATCTCGTTTTTCATTCAGAATATTGCCATATCTAATAGGATGGCCTTGGTGTTATTAGGTAGAACATGCACAAATTATATGGCGAATGTCTGCTTACTTGTCCTTTTGTTAGGGCCATCAGGGTCAACCAGGACTTTCTGGGTTGCCAGGACCTAAAGGAGAAAAGGTATGTGTGCATATTGACTTTTTAATACTAAAGTTAAAGATTAAATTTTTGTGTTCTTTCTGAAAATATGCATGGAAACATTTTCAAAGAATAAAAGAAACACTTTTCAACTTGGGAAGTACTGCAAATTCTAGAAGATAAATAATAAAAGACAAAAATGTAAACAAGTCATTAAGATGTCTTCAATCGGCTGTCTCAAGATATTCATGAAATAATATATGTTAAAGCACTTTGCAATCTGTAAAGCTTTGTAAAAGTAAAATTAATTACTTATTAAAGAAATTGTGAGACTACAGATTAAATAACTGGTACATTTGTAGTAAAATTTTTTATGGATTAAGAATAACTACAACAGTACTCCTGTTGACTTACAATATCATTGCAAACTTGAAACTTCGAGCAAATTCCTAAACTGCTTTTTATGTAATTAAAGCAGATTGACACTTCTTAGAACCTATAGGAATCACACCTGTATAAAATATCCTATGCTAAGTTTTATAGGTAAGTTTTCCATTTAAATAGATAAAGATAGTATATTTTATAACATGTTAGACAGTAATAGCCTGCATAGTTCAAAGGTTATTTTATTAATTTGGTTTTGTTTATAAATCATTATCTTCATTACAGGGTTATCCAGGAGAAGATAGCACAGTACTAGGACCACCTGGGCCTCGAGGTGAACCAGTAGGTCTTTTTCTAAAATTATTTTGATGTTTCAAGATAAAATGCAATGAAGGTAATAGATTGACAGCACCAATCACATCTTTTCAAGGAATTTTGTTTTGTTAGTTTCATAACATGATTTTTATAGGCCTGCACTATTTGTAGCTATATAATCTAAATGCAAAGCCCCATCTGTGTTGGGCTCCATGTTAGGTGTGGAGCTTACTTAAGATTCTCTCTCTCCCCATCTCCCTCTGCCTCCCCAAAAATATAGTAAAAACAACTATATCTACAGTAATTAGCTAAGGGATACACAAAATAAAAAATGTAAATTATGACAACAAATACACAAAATATGGGGAAGAAGAATAAAAATGTAGGACTTTTAGAATGTGCTTGAACGTAAGGGACTATCAACTTAAAATAGACTGCTATGTACATTGGGTGTTAAATATGAAACTCATGGAAACTGCAAGCCAAAAACCTATGATAGATTCACAAAAAAAAGAGAGTGAGAGAGAAAAGAATCCAAATATACCACTAAAAAAACCATCAAATCACAAGGGAAGAGAGCAAGAGAAGAACAGAAAAGAACTACAAATACAACCAGGAAACAATTAACAAAATGTCAATAAGTACATACCTTTCAATAATTACTTTAAATGTAAGTGGGCTAAATGCTCCAATCAAAAGACACAAGGTGACTGAGTAGATAAGAAAAACAAGACCCATCTATGTGCTGCCTACAAGAGATTCACTTCATACCTAAAGACACACATGGATTGAAAGTGAAAGGATGGAAAAGAAAATATTCCATTCAAATGGAAATGAAAAAAACCTGGGTGGCATACTCATATCAGATAAAATTGACATTGAAACAAAGACTGTAACAAGACATTAGGAAGGGCATTATGTAATGATAAAAGGATCAATTCAACTAGAGGATATAACAATTGTAAATATCTATGCAACCAACTTAGGAGCACCTAAATTTATAAAGCAAATATTAACAGACATAAAGGGAGAAATCAACAGTAATACAATAAAGTAGGGCACTTACATCTATGGATGGATCATCCAGAAAGAAAATAGTAGCCTTAAACAACACATAGACCAGAGGGACCTAATGGATATATACAGAACATTCAAAAACAGCAGAACACTCATTCTTCTTAAGTGCACATGGAACATTCTCTAGGTTAGATCACATGTTGGGCCACAAAGCAAGTCTTAATAAATTTAAGAAAGCTGAAATCATATCAAGCATCTTTTCTGATTATAATAGTATAAAACTAGAAATAAATACCAAGAAAAAAAAAACTGGAAAAAAACCCCACAAGTACACGGAAGCTAAACAACATGCTACTAACCAAACAAGGGGTTAATGAAGAATTAAAGAGGAAATCAAAAAATACCTGAAGACAAATGAAAATAAAAACAGCATCTCCCAGTCTACTACAAATAGTTATATGCCAATAAATTGGACAACCTAGAAGAAATGGATAAATTCCTAAACATGTATAATCTTCCAAGACTGAATCAGGAAGGAATAGAAATTTGAACAGGCTGATTACTGGTAATAAAAATGAATCAGTAATCAAAAAACTCCCAATAAACCAAAGTCCAGGACCAGACAGTTTCACCGGTGAATTCTACCAAACATTTAAAGAGGCATTAATACCTATACTTCTCAAATTACTCAAAAAATAATTAGAGGAAGAATGCTTTCAAATTCATTCTATGAGGCTAGCATTATCCTGATACCAAAGCCAGATAAAGGCAGTACAAAAAAAAGAAAAGAAAAGAAAATCACAGGCCAATATCATAGATGAACATAGAATATACATGCAAGAACATAGATGCAAAAATCCTCGACAAAATATTAGCAAACAGAATTCAGCAGTACATTAAAAGGATCATATACCACGATCAAGTAAGATTTATTCCAGGAATGCAAGGATAGTTCAGTATTTCAAATCAATCAACTTGATACACACATTAACAAAATGAAGGATGGGGTGCCTGGATGGCTCAGTCAGTTCAGCATCTGCCTTTAGCTCAGGTCATGATCCCAGAGTCCTGGTATCAAGCCCCACATTGGGCTCCCTGCTCAGCGGAGAGCCTGCTTCTCCTTCTGCCTCTGCTGCTCCCAATCCTTGAGCTCTCTCTCTCTGTCAAATAAAATCTTTAAAAAAACAAAAACAAAATGAAGGATAAAAATCATATGATCCTCTCAATAGATGCAGAAAAAGCATTTGATGAAATTCAACATCCACTTATGATGAAAACTCTCAATAAAAACCTCTATAAGAAAGGCCATATATGACAAAGCTACAACTAACATCATACTCAATGGTGTAAGCTGAAGCTTTTCCTCTAAGATCAGGAAAAATAGAAAGGTGCCTACTCTCACCACTCTTATTCAACATATTACTAGAAATCCAGCCATAGCAATGAGAGAAGAAAAAGAAAGAAAAGGCATCCACATTGGTAAGACAGAAATAAAACTGTCAATATTTGCAGATGACATTATACTATAAATGGAAAATAAAGATTTCACCAAAAAGCTATTACAACTACTAAATTGAGTAAAGTTTCAGGATACAAAATTAATATGTAGAAATGTTGCATTTCTATACAATAGTAACAAACTATCAGGAGAAATTTAGAAAACAATCATTTACAATTGAATTGAAAATCATAAAATCTCTAGAAATAATTTTAACCAAGGAGATGAAATACTTGTATTCTGAAAACTATAAGACATTGATGAAAGAACTGAAGATGACAAAAATAAATGGAAATATATACCATGTTCATGAGTTGGAAGAAATAATATTGTTAAGATGTTCATACTATCCAAAGCAGCCTATAGATTTAATACAATTCCTAGCAAAATTCCAATAGGGTTTTTCACAGAACTAGAGCAAATGATCTTAAAACTCGTATGGAATGACAAGACCCTAAATAGCCAAAAGAATCTTGAAAAAGAAGAACAAAGCTTCAGGTATCATGCTGCCTGATTCAAACTGTACTATAAAGCTATGGTTATCAAACAGTATGGTACTGGCACAAAAATAAATATATAGATCAATGGAACAGAATAGAGAGCCCAAAAATAAACACACACTTCTATGACAATTGATCTATGACAAAAGAGGCAAGAATATACAGTGGGGAAAGGATAGTCTTTTCAATAAATAATGTTGGAGAAACTGGACAGCTGCATGCAAAAGAATGAAACCGGACTACTTTTTTCCCACTACATGCAAAAATAAAATGAAGTAAAGGCCTAAATGTAAGACCAGAAATCATAAAACTTCCAAAAGAAAACAGGTGTAAACTCTTGCACATCAGTCTTAGAAATATTTTTTTGGATCTGTCTCCTCAGGCAAAGGCAACAAAAGCAAAAATAAACAATTGGGATTACATCAAACTAAAACGTTTTTGGGGCGCCTGGGTGGCTCAGTTGGTTAAGCGACTGCCTTCGGCTCAGGTCATGATCCTGGAGTCCCGGGATCGAGTCCCACATCGGGCTCCCTGCTCGGCGGGGAGTCTGCTTCTCCCTCTGACCCTCCTCCCTCTCATGCTCTCTGTCTCTCATTCTCTCTCTCGCAAATAAATAAAATAAAATCTTTAAAAAAAAAAAAAACTAAAACGTTTTTTCAAAAAAACAAAAAGGCAACCTTCTAAATTGGAGGGTATATTTGCAAATGATATCTCCAATAAGGGATATCTCCAATTATATATCCAAAATATATAAAGCACTCCTACAACTCAACACAAATAAAACAATCTTTTTAAAAATGGGTAGAGGACCTGAGTAGGTATTTTTCCAAAGAAGACATAGAAAAGGCCAACTGACACATGAAAAGATGCTCAACATCACTAATCAGGGAAATACAAATCAAAATCACAATGAGATTTCATCTCACAGCTGTCAGAATGACTAGTATAAAAAAAAACAAACAAACAAGAAATAAATGTTGGCAAGTATGTGGAAAAAATTCCCACCTTCATGAACTGTTGGTGGGAATGTAAATTGGTGTAGCCACTATTTAAAACGGTATGGGGAGTCCTCAAAAAATTAAAAATAGAAATACTGTATGATCCAGCTATTCGACTTATGGGTATTTACCTGAAGGAAATGAAAAACATAATTTGAAAAGAGACATGCACCCATATGTTCATTGCAGCATTACTTATAAGAGCCAAGATATGGAAACAACCTAAGTGTTTACTGATAGATGAATGGGTAAAGAAGATGTAGTATGTGTATACACACACACACACACACACAATGTGATACTACTCAGCCATAAAAAGGAGTGAAATCTTGCCATTTGTGACAACATAGGTGCACCTACAGGGCACTATGCTAAGTGAAATAAGTTAAAGAAAGAAAATACTGTATGATTTTACTTATATGTGGAGTCTAAAAAACAAAGCAAACAAAACAAAACATAAACAGACTTATAAATCACAGAACAAACTGTCCAGAGAGGACGGTGTAGGGAGATGGATGAAATAGGTGAAGGGGATTAAGAGTTACAAACTTCCAGTTATAAAATAAATAAGTCATGGGGATGTAAAGTATAGCATAGTGTGTACAGTCAATAATATTATAATAGCTACATATGGTGACAGATGGTGACCAGACTTATTCTGGTGATCCTTTCATAATGTGTATAAATGTCGAATCATTATGTTGTATGCCTAAAACTAATATAATATTGTATGTCAACTGAACTTCAAAAAAATAAAAATAAATCAATAAAAAGATTATTAAATATAGTCTTCTAATTAATGAATGATTCAGATTAAATCTTTATCATTTTAACATTAAGTAAAAATGCAAGTTATTTTGCCAACATGCCTAACATATTTTATACATCTGAAAATTTATATTGTTTAAGTGGACTTCATTTCTTCAATATTTTTTCTTGCAGAATCATTATGAGATTCTCTTTAAATAATTCCATGCTTATGATGTTCTTGTTTTTATTGAAATTCAATCTTTTGAAATTATTTAGTGGAACTAAGCAAATTGTTATACATTTGGTTTCATATTTTTGGAAAAAATATTCCACACTAACTGTGTTATCTTCATTCACAAATACTTAGATCCAACTGTGAAATTGATTATTTTTGCACATGGTCTCTGCAGGGTCCAGTTGGGGAACAAGGAGAGAGAGGAGAGCCTGGAGCAGAGGGCTATAAGGTAAATACAGCAAATTTCACACCTTGCTTCTACATTGAATTAGTGTTCTCTGTGATTTTTCTCAGTTTCAAATGAAAATAAGCATCACTGGGATGCCTGGGTGGCTCAGTCGGTTAAGTGTCTGACTTCGGCTCAGGTCAGGATCTCAGTGTCAGGGGATCAAGCCCCTAGTCAGGTCCCCAGCTCAGTGGGAAGTCTGCTTTCTCCTCTCCCTCTGTCCCTCCCCCTCTCATGCTCTGTCTCTCTCTCTCTGTCTTTCTTGTTCTCTCAAATAAATAATAAAATCTTAAAAAATAAAAGAAGAAGAAGCATCACTGAGTTATTAGTAATGTCTTGTGGTTTTGATCCTGGAACAAGCCTAGCTCTTTGTACTTTCTGTTCCTTCTTTCTAGAATCATCTTTGTCTTCTCCCATTGCTGCTTTTTTCTCATCATTAAGATCTCAGCTAAAATGTTACTTCCTGAAAGACCTTCTCTAACTGCCCTTTCTATCCATCTCTTTATATCATATTTAATGCTATCTCTATTATCTTACCTCTTTTTTTTATACCTTTGTGGGGTTTTTTTGTTTAGTCTATTTTTCCCTACCAAAAAGTAAGATCCATGAAAATAAGACTCTTGTCTGGCTTTCTCATCATTATATCCCCAATTTCTAGAACATAATGTTCCTGGTGTATAGTAGGAATTCAATAAAGAGTTGTCAAGTGGGTGGATGAATGTCATACTTTCAAGCCTTCTGTCAATTCTTGTCCTCTTCCATTCTTAGAAGTATTTTATGAGACCAACTTCATCAGCCAAAATTATATTAGACTAAGTGTAGAATTTATTGTGTCATTTTTTTATTAGCACATTTCTGTTAAGGATGTTCTGTATTCTTGCCTCATCTCTCTTCCTGTTTACAGTGTCAATAGCGAAACAAAATGGTCATCTGCTAGTTCTCTTCCTATAGTTTCTATGTCCTTCCTTTGCTCACAACATTCTGTGCTTACTCACAGTATTATCTACTCTTTATTTACATAAATCCTATCTATATTTTATAATTTAGTTCAAACTTCTTTTTTCCCAACTCACCTGAACAGGAATCTTTCCCTATTCTGTAGTCCTATAATATTTATTATTTATAAAAATCATTCAACAGAAATTTTTTACCATCTTCTGTTGCTGATATTTTTGCTAATTATTTTTAATGTGTAGATACCTTAGCTCTCCAATTTGAATATGATTTCTGTCTTCTACAATGTTTTGTTCTGAGCTTTGTATGTAATAGCATATAATATGCATATAAACATAATTCATTTTTAATAATGAATTGATGGGTAATTTGATCCAATATAGCCCTCTCATATAAAATTTCAGTAATCATATCTGAAATGAAGATTTACATAGCCAGATTGAATGAACAAGCTGGTAGGTAGATAATTATCATTAATAAATTCATTTTCTCAAGGCCAAAATCTGAAAAATCAACTTTCACTTCCTAAAATTCTCTTTGAAGCAAATGTTGAAGGTAGCTGTAAATGTTTGTGAAATTGTTGTGGTGGCCATCTTGCATTTCTTCTATTTTTGGAGAAACATTTTTAGGATGTCATATATATATATTCTATTTCAAATTTATATAACAGTTTGTATCTATAAATGTTTCTTAATCCAAGGAAGCCAGTGTATTTACTTGAAATTAGATTTTCTTTGTGTTGAGAGGCCAACCCACTGCTTCCAGAATAATTTGAGAAGCATCTAAAACTTCGTTTCTGCTGTGCATAACTTCAAACATTCTCAGGAAAATCAGGTTCTTGCACTATCTTCTTTTGGCCTCTACCAACTACAAAACATTTGGTAGCTAAACCAGCAAATTTACTGCCAAACAAACAGGTAACTATTTTTTTTGGAAGAAGAAAAGAATCTCTTCACCTGGCTAGCAGAAGAAAAACCCTGCCTGCCTTATTCTGGATAGTCACACCTTATTCAGAAATCCTTCATCTGAGAACTTCTTCCTGGGCCTACTGTGGAATCTATTTCTCCTTCCTCATTCCACAAATACTCTTGGTGAAGTTTTCACTTGTGGATAATTCATGAATTAATTTGATCCACATCTTCCTTTCTGTCTTATTCTATCCTTTGTCTAACCTATAGGTTTTAGAGGTCATTTTTTCATTTGTTGCTGGTTTTATTCTAAACAAGCCATCTTAAGCCAGACAGCCACAATAATTTTATTGCTTAGACATCTGAGAGCCATGAAATATCCGCACTTGTCCCCTGCCAAGTTTTCCCAAGCACAAGTTTGATTCATGCAGGGGAACCATGCTTTATTTGGAGTTATTCTGTTGTAGCCTCAGGTGAAATTTTTAAATGTTTGCTTTTCTGTAATTTTAAAATGTATATACTATTCTTTCACTCTAGTAAAATGAGGGTTAGCATCAAGCCTTCTTTTTTATTGTGCTAAAATACACATAATAGGGTCACCTGGATGGCTCAGTCGGTTAAGCCTCTGCCTTCGGCTCAGATCATGATCCCAGGGTCCTGGGATCGAGTCCCGTAGAGCAGGGAGCCCGCTTCTCCCTCTGCCTGCTCCCCCTGCTTGTGCTCTCTCTCTCTCTCAAATAAATAAAATCTTAAAAAATATAAAATGGTTAAAATGTATATTTTATATTATGTGTATTTTTTTTTAAGATTTTATTTATTTGAGAGAGAGAGAGAGCACAAGTGGGGGGGAGGGTTAGAGGGAGAGGGAGAAGAAGGCTCCCCGCTGAGCAGGGAGCCCGACAACGTGGGTCTTGATCCAAAGGACCCTGAGATCATGACCTGGGCTGAAGGCAGATCCTTAACAGACTGAGCCACCCAGGCACCCCCATTTTAACCATTTTAAAGTGTACAATTCAGAGATTTTTAGTACATTCTCAATATTGAAAACTATCACACACTACATGGTTTTAGAACATTTTCATCACCCCCAAAGGAAGCACCATACCCATTAAGCAGTCACTCTGTATTTCTCCCAGCCTTTGGCAACCATTACTCTGCTTTATATCTCTATTGATTTATCTATCCTGGATATTTCATATAAATGGAATCATACAATGTATAGCTTTTTGTGTCTGGCTTCATTTCATTCAACATAATATTTTCAAAGTTCATCAATGTAGAATGTATTAGTACTTCATTCCTTTTTATGGCTGAATAATCACCAACCTTTTTAAAAACATTTTTATATTCACAAATATTCTTACAATTGTGGTGAACTCAAGGTTATCCTACTGGATAAAAAAAAAATGGAATGGGGGTACCTGGGTGGCTCAGGTAAGTGTCCCACTCTTGGTTCAGCTCAGGTCATGATATCAGGGTCATGAGATAGAGCCCCACATTGAGCTTTGCGTTCAGCAGGGAGTCTGCTTGAAGATTCTTTCCCCTTGCCCCTCTCCCCACTGGGGTGCAGACATACACTCTCTTTCCCTCTCTCTCTCTCAAATAAATAAATAAATCTTTTTAAAAAATGGAATGGATAATGCAGATTTTGTTTCCATTTGGCTATGAACAATTAGAAATTTTTAAAAATCTTTTTCACCATCCTTTGGTCTTTTTTCCTTTTGAATCATAAAAGTCATGTGTCTTGCTCATTGTCATCAGTAAATACTCATTAGGCATTATTATACATGACAGATCTTATGTATCATGCGTAACAAAATCTCTGGTCTCTCATATTTTTGAATGTCTGCCATGGGCCAGGAGCAGAACTAGGTGCCATGAATTTAATACTGGACACCCCAGGCACAGTCCTTACCTCTGTGGACATCACATGCAGAAGACATATAGAATAAGAACATTTAATCAGTATAAAAACAGATATAGTATATTATAGCTGTCATCCAGAAAGCTATACATTCTATAGGTCAAGATAAATGCATCTGAGGCTTGAGAAAGCCAGAGTACATAGTGGGAATAAGCATATTATACTGTCAACATCGGCTTTTTAAAGCTGTGGGCAGAAACATACACATACCCAAGATGAAGTCAGACTAAACTTGTGTGAGATGAATCCTAGAAGTACATTGAATAACTTATGTTCTAGCTTAAACTCCATTCCACTTTGGTTTGGCAAAGTCCATAACATCTTTGCACACAATAAAAGAACAATGTTTAAATCCTCAGTTGTCATCACTCTTTAGCGTCAGGCATGCATATCCAAATTGCTATTGGATATCATCACAGGCACCTCTACCTCAGTATGTCCTATACAACAGTTCCATCATCCTCCCCAAATTTGATCCTCTTCTTTCTATGTCCCCAATTCAGTGAATGCTACTATCAGACATTAAGGTGTTCAAGCCAATAAATGAATCATCCCTCTCTCTCTGTCTGTCTAGGTCTGTGTCTCTCTCTATTGCTCTCTCTGTGTGTCTCTTTTTCTCTGTGTGTGTCTATTGCTCTCCCTGTGTTTCTTTCTGTCTCTTTGTCTCTCTCAACCTTTCCCTCCTCTCACTCCTTTCTCTCTCCTCTCATCTCTCAAATCTATTTGGCCACTTCTTTCGACCTCAGATAGCTCTGCTATCTAGCCACTTTGCCCTACTTTAGTTTAGGTTTCATCATTTTTGTCTGAATTACTTTAATAACTTCCTAAGTAGACTCCCTATCCCCAGTGATAGCCCTCTCAAATCCATTCTCTTCTTAACATGTTCTGTCAGATGAATCTCCATTTATTCCCCCATGCTATCTCCTCTGCCAGAATGTCTTCTTTTTACTTTCCTGCCTGGAACTTTCATCCTTCAAGATTCAGCTTATCATCACTTCCCTTATAAAATCCTTGACCATCTAGCTCCTCTTGGCCATTTAGCACATCCCACCACTAATATCATTAGGCAAAGTCAGTCATTTCCCATAACCTTGCCTACATGACTTCATAATAATATTTACTACAGCATATTTAATTTTTAACACTGCAGAAAAATGGCCTTTGTCAATTTTTATTGTAATAGAAAGAACCAGAGGAATTATAGTGAAACTCCTAGAAAGCATGTTTGTTTTTAGTGAGATTTGTATCCAGACTTCACAAAACCAAGAGAAGCTATTCTGTGATCATTCTAAAAGGGTCCCTGTAAACTACAGACAAAAATGGTAGCAAAATCACAATTGGCCATTCATGGTTTTGAGTTTTATAGTTTGCTCGTATGCTCGGTCTCACTGCACTTTGTAACTCCAGGTTTTCACCAATCACTTCTCTCCTGAGTTCTGCTTAATAAATGACCTATAATCATCATATTTACTTGTACCAAACTTCCTCTTGACTGACCTGATTCTGGTCAGGTAAGGCCATGGTATTCTCTTTAGTTATGGCCACGTTCTATAGAAAGCTTTCCAAACTAGCCTTTCCCTCTTGCCACTGTTCATTCTCTTAAACAGGATTCCTTTTGTTTTTTTTTCTTTTAATCAGGAAGTTGGATCTTAAAACCATAAACATTTGCCTCAAAGAATACAAACAAAGAAGGCTTCAACTGATCTTTCTATGAGATAAATTCGTTAGCCTATGTAGGCAATCCTTGCTTCTCCTAGTCCAGGAAAACAGATGAGCCTATGGCATTCTTTCTGTAATCCACAGAGAGTAGGAAGAAATAATCTGAAACAAAGAGGACAGTAGGGAAGGGGATAAAAGAGATTACATGCAGAATTCTTCATGCATACCCTGACATGCATACATACCCTGACATGCATGCATACCCTGACATGCATGCATACCCTGACATGCCTTTGGGTTGTTGCTAGTTTCTATTTACACACTTGAAAAGGGAAATGTGGTAGGTCAGCATTCCTTCTTAGGAGGACTAGGGTAATGACAGATGGCTGAATATCAAAGTCACTTGATGTGCCTTGGCATTATATAGAGTAACAACTTCCAGTTTTCAACTCAATAAATCTATCCAAATGGTATGAACTTAGTTTGTAAAAATGGAGATCATAGTTCACTTCCACAGTGGGAATAGGTTGAAGAAAGAAATTTGTTCTCAAACTCTCTATTCCTCTGGTTATTTACTGTACTAGTTTCCTGGCCAAATTACTGTAAACTGGGTGGTTTAAAACACTGGGTGTTATATGCAAACAATGAATCATGGAACACTACATCAAAAATTAATGATGTAATGTATGATTAACATAACATAATAAAAAAATAAATAAATAAAAACAACCACAACAAAAAAAACAATAGAAATTTATTCTCTCATAGTTCCAGATACCAGGAATCTGAAATTGAGGTGTTAGTAGACCATCTTCCCTCCCACAGGCTCTAGAGGAGAATCCTCCCTTTACTATTCTGGCTTCTGGTGGCTGACAGTGCTCGTTGTGGCTACATCACTCCGGTGTCTGCCTCTGTCTTTACATGGCCCTCTCCTTTGTTGTTTGTGTGTGTCTCTCTCTTTTAAGGGTACTTGTCATAGACAATTCAGGATAATATCTTTTTAAAATCATTAACTCAATGATGTCTGCAAAGACCATTTTTCCAAATGAAATCATATTCACAGGTTCTGGGGATTAAGACATAGACATCTTTTGGTGGGCCACCATTCACCCCGCTACATTAACCTATGTGCAAAACAAAGCAAAACTTTACACTCTTCCTCAGTTATCATCATATCCAATAGATACTATGTTCTATAACATTTCAGAGAATCGTAATTCCTGATGTTTAAGTTGCATTTTTAACATTTTGCTACCATTTTAAGTGATACTACCCTATTCTCTAAATTACATGTCTCTATTTATTCTAATAATATAATCTTTTCTATTCCTAGGGTCATGTGGGTTTACCAGGACCAAGAGGTGCTGCTGGACAACAAGGGCCCCCAGTATGTTCTGAAAACACCCTTTGTAATTCTGGCATTGAAAAAAATTAATGTTTGTATATCTTATTTGGTCTCTGCTTCATACATGATTTCTGTTTGGTTTCCTACTAAAGGGTGAGCCAGGTGACCAGGGTGATGGAGGACTAAAAGGAGAGAGAGGATCTGAAGTAAGTTGAAATTATTTAAGACAATTTGATACTTATTGTTTGTTTGAGAAGGCAAGAACATAGGAGCTACTGTTCGTTGTAATTTAAATGATCATTCACACTTCCAGAGCAAGGATCACTGTAGGCCTCTAATCAGAGTGTTTGTCAATAATTGTGCTAAAACATGATTATTGATTATTTCATGTGTTTTGACTGCCATCCCAAATTCCCTTTACCAGCAGCCTTTTCTGGCTTTGTGAAAATTGTCTAAAGTTGTCCAAAACGAATGGTCTCTCCTTGGGGTTTCGAGCAAAAATATAAATAAGCCTTAAAACCAATGTTGAAAAGTGAAAACCTATCAGTGAAACCTATTTCATTGTAGCAAGGATAAGGGTAGAAATAGTTTGACTATGTGACACAGACTCACAATTGGTTTAAAATATTTTTTTCCATAAGACAAGCCAATTATCTGTTATCAAATAAACTACAAATGTATTAGCTATTGAATTTAGACATCTCTTTCCCTATGCACTGATGTTGCCTCAACCTTATGGAAGGTTGTTGCCTTATAACTTGCTTTGTAATTTGTACCATCAGTTCATTGCTACCTTGCTTTTCATAGCATTCTGATTTCACCTGCTATTGATTTTAAATTAAATTCTTAAGAAAACACATGTATTTTAATAATAAATTAGGTGAGAATGGATAAAAAGTAATCAATTTGAGACCACATTTCTCCTAATTTGTTAAGTCTTCATCCATACTTTGTGTTTCCTACTTGCAGGAATAAGTAGTAAAATTGGGTTGAATCTGATATTACATAGGTGCTCACTCACCTACAGCCATTTTGAATAGTCTTGACATCTACCTAGTAACTCCTTGTCAGGTTCCTTAATAAATAAGAACTAATAAATAAAAAATAAAAGTATCCCATTGAAGGCAAGTCTTAACAAGAAAAAATGCAGAGAGAGAAGGTAATTGTCCCATTTACTTACAATTTTTAATACCCAAATTGGAAAAAATAGTGGAAAAAGCTATGTACCTAGAACACTACCACTGTTTTCTTTTGATTTCCTTATATCTGCATTAAGTGCCTAAGGATGCAAATGCTCTCCCAAGGTTTGATCCTAAAATTTCTAATCTCTTACAATCAATACTTTCATATTCTCAGTATTTTCTTCTTCTTTTTTGACATATGTCAGGAAGAAGAAATTTTTTAAGTATTTATTACTATCTATTAAAATTATGTCAATGAAATTCAAATATTCTTACCAGACAGCTACATTTCCAGCTGCCATGGTCAACTCTCCCTGTGTAATAGAGCCAAAAGATGCTGAGAAACCATGGTTTAAATTCTGTATAATCCAAGGGAATTAGTTCTATCCTCCTTTGGGCAATGCTGGCATACAGTTCAAGGTTACATTAAAAACCCTCTTAGAATTTAAAATAGTCATAATTGCTACAAAATAATCATTGACCATGTATTATTCAGTAGGGACACCTTCAGTGGCCAGGTAGATCTTGTCCAATTGTTGTCATCTTGTTTTTGCAAAGCTGCAAAGTTTTTTAGGTTTGCAAATGAACCTTTAAAATCATCTGGACCACCCTCTCATTTTTCAGATGAAGAAATTTAAATTTCAGAGAGTTACCTAAGATCACAGAATTAGTTAACAACAGAACCAACACTAGAAATTTCCTGACTCTCAATGTTATACAAAAGTCTTCTATTACTTTGAGATCTTTTATAAATTAAGTAAAATATGATTAATCTTACTTAACCAACTAACTTATTCATTGGGCTCTCATGCATGAGACAGTGGGCAACCGTAGAGAAAAAGAGCAAATCAAGCCGATTGCACAACCACTACATTTTCAAAGACTTTTTAAATTCAAATGTAGTGAATTTGTCCTATAATGGCTTTCAAAGACTAAGACTCAAGCCAAAATCTTATTTTTCTTCCAAAACAAAATTCCAGATTTTAGTGAATTGAAATTTCTTGGTTTAAAAAAAAGAAGAGAAAAGGAGTAATTATTGCCTAACTCTAAATCTATGTTTATATTGTAAAGCTATCCTCTCTAACAAAGTTAGAACTAGCAAAGTATTGAGGTATCTGTCTTTCAGTTTCATTTAAATAAAAAGCAAACAAGGGTTTGGACTATAATGACACATTTTAAAATGTCCATTATCGAAAGAATTAGACTACCTTCTATCAATGTTCTACACTTTGTTGATCTTTATTTTTTTTAAGATTTTTATTTATTTATTTATTATTTGACAGAGAGAGAGGGAACACAAGCAGGGGAAGTAGGAGAGGGAGAAGCAGGTTTCCTGCTGAGCAGGGAGCCCAATGTAGGGCTTGATACCAGAACCCTGGGATCATGACCTGAGCTGAAGGCAGACGCTTAAGGACTGAGGCGCCCCTGTTGATCTTGTTATACATTTAAAATCTCAATTGTGAGACTATGTTTTTTTTTCTAGCTGGCCTACTTCCTTTTAGTATGATGATAATAACTGTAATAAAGATATATTTCCTGAATCGAACATCTCAAAACAGCAGAGACTATAGTTTTGTTATTTGCTAAACACTTTTTGTCTTCAATAGACAGATTTTGCCACAATTGTCCTATTACAAGTAGCAAAAAATACTTCATAGGCATACTTTCCTTTTCATGTTATTCTATTGGGAGCTGCTTCCTGATGCCCATCCAAGTCTGAATACCATTCTAATCTTCATGATAATAGACCCATACATGTAGATTTCAGTACACAACATTTAACTTTTCTGAAATAATCCCCAACATAATGGTCATCCCAAAATGTAATCAATCTGTGATGATATGTGAATCTCTTTGTTTTTATTTTGTTATATGAACATTTGGAGTAAAACCCTTACTTACATGTGTAGTATGTCTGAACTGTAAGACATAGACTCAGGTATACTAAAAATAAAACTTTGTTTTTTTGTGTTCTTTATAATGGAACTTAACATCTGTCCTGAGTGCCCATCCTTCCTGGTGGTAGAAACCTAATTGGTGGAAATCTAATCAGTTGAGTGCCTTTTACTCCATCCACACAAATATCCTACATTTGATTTAGAGTTTTCCCTATTCACTCTCTTGTCAAGTTTGCAGTTACATTCTGGGTAGCAGTGGTGGGGAAGAGGAATGGAAGGTGAGTTTGGTCTTAGGTCATCTATTTACAATAGTATACACTGAAATGCATATTATCCATGTAGATTCCCAGTTGCTTATGATCCCACCATGTTGACATCTACCAAGGCCCTACCTTGCTGACATGTACAGCTATTTTCTGAGTATAGAAAAGGTACAAAGTCTTCTTATATAGGCCCTTACTGCTATATGCTTCTGTTCTTGGCCACGTGGAAATACATTCTAATTCCTATACCATGCTGGTGCTTGCGGGACTCAGACTTTCTCAAGCCCACTGGCCTAGACATCTCCTACAGAAATTTCTACTCTATTGCTGACACTCAGTGTAGCTTATGTGGGCCTCTAAATGAAGACTTTAGTCTCCCTAGCCATTGTCTCTGTGCCCAAATCCCCACACTTATCTGAGGGTGTTTTTTCTACCCAAGCTAGGACTTGAGGGCAGAGTGAGGTGTAAAGGGCCCTTCTCAGAGATCCCTGTCAGGGTTGAACAGTCTTGCTTCTCTTTTACTTCTCTTCTTACCTTTCTCCAACTTGAACATCTTTATATCCCCTTAAATAAGAAAAATTTTCTCTTATACTATTATAATTCTAAATCTGTTCTTTATGGCAAAATGCATGATTTGAATTCTTTGTCACCTTGGTTTTTGATGCTCAAATATAGGCTTTAAATATTTAGAAATCAGGCTTTTGCATTTAAAAATATATTCTTCCCAAAATATTATATCCTTCTCAAATTATTACTCCACCATGAGTTTCAGAGGACTATTTTGAAATTCATAAGCTAAGGAAAAGTCTGTTTTGAAAATCTAAAATCTAGAACAGATCTATCACTTTGCATAAAAAAAATACTGTAAAGGAAAAAAACACTCTGGTTAACATATTTGAATATTATCACAGTTCATATACTATTTAATTAGTGATATTAGAGATAACTGAAATCACAATTTTTTCAATATTTAAAATCTTATTTGTTTATTTTACTTCCTTATTTTGTCCTAAAAGATATATTGTATTATAGAGATCATATTATTCCAGGAATTGCATCTTCTTCAACTAAAGTCAAATCATCTACTGTTTCATTTCCTGGTTTCCTTACCCTTAGAAGGACCTTACATTAGTGACTTTTTAAGGCGAGTAAAATAGTTTTCCAAGCTGGAGGTAGAACTCTTAGTTCATATACCTCCCCACTATCAAATTCTAACAAAGTTGGATTTTTATCTCTTACAGAAAATACCCTTTTTTTCTATGACTGCATATACTATTTCTTCTTGAAATGTTAAGATCATTTTCAGAGGATGTAATATGTTATGAACTTATTTACTTTGTTATTGTTGTCAGTTTGAATCTTTGGCACAATTTATCTTCAAATTTGAATAACGTAACATCCCATTTTGGTGGAATTATTCCGTTTGTGAGAACTTCCGATGACTTCTGAGAAATGTGTCCGGTAATGACAATAGGCCTCTTTTTCTTATTTGTGAACTAGGTCACTCTTTTCCACCTTTTTCTTTTTAAAATAATTTTAGGATATCATCAGAATAATGGCATGATTCGCAAAGGGCAAAGTTCCTAACTATTCTGGCAGACCAGTTACTGCTGAATCAATTATGATTTAAAACATCTCACACATGGAAAAACAAAGAGTTCCGTGGGAAATAAATATCTTTTCTTTGATTCACAAGTATGTTCTTCTCCATGCTTCCAGATAAGCACATTTTAGGCTATTGATTCATGTCCCTTACTACACTGTGAGTGCCTTGAGATCAGTAACTTTGACTTTGCATCCCCAACACATACAAAATAGTCAATAAATGTTTATGAAATTAGTGAAGCACTTAGCCACTTTCAATAGGAAGACAAAGGCCCTGTCTGAAAACATGGACATTTATTAACTAATATTTAATTCCCTTTTAGAGCCAAGATTTAAATTCTTAAATCCTAGAATTTGGAGCTAGATAGAAATTCATAAATTATCTGGTCAAATTCTCCCATTTTCATATAAAGAAAATGGCTCCCAGGGAAGTTAAACGGAAATCTCGGTGATGTACAGTTAGCCAGGACTAGGCAGGACTGGCTGCAGCATCCCCGTCTCAGGGTTCTTTTCTATGCCTTCAGCTTAGTTAGGTTTATTACAATTAAGTGACAACTGTGCTTCACATTTTTAGGGCCCTAGGGGGAAAAAAGGAGCTCCTGGTCCTTCTGGGAAACCTGGGATTCCTGTAAGTAGCAGGCCCTTTTCATCTTTCATGTTTTTCTAAATAGAATTGGCAGCTTCAGCAAGCAGAAAAGTTTGGGGCCAATTATGACAAGTGTTGGATAAATCAGCTTGTCTTCAAAAAAAAAAAATTTAAGCTCGAGCTGGAACACAGGGAACAAAATATGACCATTAGCTCAAAACCAAGATTGCTGTTTAAATATAAGTCTCTGCAATTGAAGGATGCTATTTTCCATTGTTATGGAGCTCTCTCTGTGGACTCATCTTACTCTCTGATCCTGACTGAAAACAGGGAACTTGAAATATGACTAAATGATTGGTGACAAAGGTCAGAGATCCTCAAGCATGAACAAAAAGCATGAGCTGGATTGTAATTGAAGGACACATCCTCTCAGTTTCCTGGCAAGTAGAACAGAAAGTCTTAGAAGAAAATGTTTTAAATCATTTCATCGCAGAACAAAGATTAATTTTACCTTAGCCATCAGTTTCCTCTAGCCAAGCAAATATGTGTTGACTGGCTTATTAGCAAAGACTTACTTCCTGCTGGGCTTCCGTAGCCAAGAGCTAGATGCCTACTTTGGGTGTCCTGCGTTGGTTCAAAAAAAGAAAAGAAAATGAACATAAATTATAAACACATTCAGATCAGAGATTCATACAGATAAAATGCACTTGCCCAAGAGTAGAAACAAAACGTTCAGACCTTTATGCAGTCATATAATTATCTAGTTTGGAGTGGCAACAAAAAGGACCATAATTTGTTTCTTGAGAAAATAACACAACGTGAGGTTTTGCTGATGGTAAAGTATAGCTGTATCGTAAACTGACAGGTGAAGATACAGCTGACTTTTCTCCATAGCTGGATAGAGCAGAGGCCAGCACAATGAAAAATATGAGGGAATTGCACTAAAGCTCAAAAGCTTACACAGTACATTTTAGTTAGCTCGGCATTTCTGTTTAAGGAACTTTTAAAGACAGTTACCTGATCTGTTGAATCCAAAAAAGAATTAAGGAAACAGGAAAATTTATCCGGAGGTGGGGTATTAAAAATATACCCAAATATACAGGTATTTGTCATTTAAACATTTGTACAACATCTCTCTATAATCCATTTAATTTTTGACTACCAAGGGTCTTCCTGGCCTACCTGGGCCAAAAGGCATGCAAGGATACCAGGGAGCTGATGGCATTTCAGGAAACTCTGGAAAAGTTGGGCTACCAGGAAAACAGGGACTGCCTGTGAGTAGAATGAATCTCTCTTTACTTTTCCTTTCTAATTTATAAGCGTCTGTTTGCTAGACCATACATATTTGGGCTTTCTTAGTTTTGATATTGGCTCAGATTAGCCAACCCCTGCTTTAATAGTTGTTTTGGAATTGTGTTTATGATCTTCAGGGAATGTCAATGAGTATATTCTCTTGGATATTTTATATCTAACAACTTGTATTATAAATAACACATGCCGTTTTTGCACATATAAAACATATAAATAAGAACCATAAAGAAGCAAAATTTTAGGGACTACACAACCTGGCTATGTCTTGAGTTCATCAAATATCTTAAGCCACCTTTGGAATATTTAAGGGTTGGCAGTAACTCAATGGAAATTCTGCAAAAATTCAGTATTAGAGCCTCAGTATTTTATAAAAATTGTGTGAATGTTTTCTCTGTGTTCATCTAGTGGTGATGCAATGATATAGCTTCTTTCTGACTTTTATGCAAATGTTTATCTTATTTATTTGATCAGAAACTTAAAAATCATATTTTGTCTTCATTTAGCCATTTCTTCTCTTTCCTTCCCTAATGTCTTCATAATCCAGATTTTTTTAATCTAACGTTGTGTTTTCACTTGAAATATTAGAATAATAAACCATGTACTTGCAAGAACCCTGTAATATTTACCCTTTTACATTTCTGCTATTTGGATGTGGTTATCTGTGGACCTGTTTTTCTTTTCTTAAATACTAAATCAATCCTACTTGTTTATTTAAATATAGCATGGTGCTAAACGTAAGCCCAAACCCAAACTAATATTCGTCTTTCATTATGATGAGCTATCTCATTTGAAATAGTTAATTAACTAATTAATTAATTAATTAAATTAAGAAACTATGAGCTAGACAATTTAGTTATTTCAGAAGTAATACAGCCAGATCCTATCTGAAAAGATGAATATTTTTAAGGAGTCTAAACATGGCTTCTATTTGTTTTGGAGGCAATATGTCAGAACATCAGAGCAACAGGTTAAGACCTAGAAAACTTTGACAGCAGTCTGATATTTTTAATTAAAATAGTTATTTTATAGACTTCTGTCTGCCATCAACATCAGTCTGGTTGAAAGAGGATTTTCTTTCATTTGAGATCTGTCTTTAAGGGCGTTTATGCACTGGACCCACATTCTCATGCTGCTCTCCAGACTCACCATGTCCTAGTCTTAAAATGAGGTTGGGGGGTGCACCCAAGTGGCTCCATCGGTTAAGCGTCTGCCTTCGGCTCAGGTCATGATACCAGGGTCCTGGGATCCAGCCCCGAGTTGAGCTCTCTGCTCAGCAGGAGCCTGCTTCTCTCTCTCCCTCTGCCTGCTCTCTGCCTACTTGTGCTCTCTCTCTCTCTCTCTGTCAAATAAATAAATAAAATCTTTTTTAAAAAATGAGGTTGGGGATTTTTAAAACTTATTGAATTGTTCTGAGAGTCTGTACTTTTGTGGATTAAGTTTTACTGGGAAATGTTATAGCGAATCTTACCTTATTACTTTAGATAAGATTTTGAGAGTTGAAACAAAGAAAACCACATTTCAAAACATATCATATTTCTTGCTGCTGAACACAAGCTTGATCATGGAGGTGGTATGTATGTGGATGGCTGGTTTTAAAAGTGAGCTGTAAATACTACTAATAGCAAACAGATTTATTTAATTACTAGGAAGAGGGAATCATTTCTAATCTGGCTAATACTACTAATTCAGATATTCATTCCAGATATGGATAATAGAAACCAGGATCCTACATAAATGTGTTTAATAAGAATTTCAGATAATTCAGTATATTAGGCAATCATCAGATATTAGTGACAGGTCAAAGTTATCAATTATGTTTTATATCAGTTTACTTAATGGTTCATGTGACAGACAACTTTTTTTTCTGGCAAAATGTGACACCTGAAGTTCTCCCTAGAAAGGATTGAAAATTCCATGGAATGAAAACATTGATTTAGATGACCAAAATATGAATTGTTTTCTAGGCATAAAAACAGCAATGTGGCAAGTGACTGTTACCTGCTGCTAGTTTCTAGCAAGAAAATAGACATTTTCTAACAGCTCTACATCCTTCCTCAATAGTGGCATCATGTTTAAAGGACAGTAATTTAATGGCTAAGAGAAAGCCAATACAGAAAATAATCAACACAAATAAGATACTGATTTCATTTGATGCCACTCCAAGCCTTGTTGCTAGAATCTGCCACACTGTTTTTATTGACTGTGCGGGTGAAAGATTATGCATGAAATCAAGTCACTGGTCCTACATGGAACAGACAAGAATGAAAGGGGCTTAAAGCCAGATGCTGAGGCTATTTGCACTCAGGGCTATTCCAAAAGGCAGTTGGGACTCTAAGAGTATCAACCAGGGCTGTTTGGTGGCAAATAACCAGACAAGGATATATGGATTGCCCGTAGATATGGATTGCCCAAGTTTTGCCCGCTGGGAAGATCTCCCTTTACTGATGATATCTTTCAGGCTTTAATGTAGCAGCCTTTCACTTCTGGCTGATGGTGACATTCAGTGCAGATCTATCCATAAATCAGATCTGAGCTTTTCCGTCCTCCATTACTGGGAAAGGGAGTTCTCTAGGCTGGAGGAGCATAGGTAAAGCAGTTGAGCAGGTATCATGGAACTCTTAATTGGCTGCTTCCGTATTTTGTTTGCTCTTTCTGGACCTGATAGCACCCAGTCTCAATATAGGCCATTTCCATTTAGGAGGAGAATGCTGCTGCTACACATCCAGTTTTATGATTCAGCGGATCAGATATCACCTAGCTCATAATGGGCAATTCAGGGCACATAGTCGTTTGATGTCTCAAGGTCTGTTATTCAGTTTTAAGCAGTGCAAGGGCAGAACTACATTCCAGATGGGAAATTACACGTGACAAAGGAAGGTGTGGCTTATCTTCAAAACCTTATGGATATAAGCTGTGATTCTGTTACAGAGGGGTTCTCGGAAGGTCCATACAGTATCTCTACCAGCCACAGACCCCTCTGTTATTATTGGATATTATCGTTGCTCAATCCTAAGGTGCAAATAGCAAGGTAGCGTACATAGCATCCCGAATCTGCTGCAGATTTTAGTCTCCCCCTGACCCCCAGTCCCCTGCTGGGATGTCCCATTAGCCAAACCCAACTAAATAAGGGTGATAATAGCAGCACTAATGGGGAGGACTGTTTTATCACTGACATTGTTTAGAATTGCCAGTATATGATGATGAAAAAAGGTGTTATTAATGTTTTAAAAATTCACAAACGACAATATATTCCCTTTCTGCCTGTACCAAGAGTGGGCTCTCTCCCATCTACCTCCCCTTCATATGTCACTAACCAACAGCTAGAGGGTAAAGAACCTGCCGAAGCATAGAGTGGGGTAGAGAAGGGCAGGGACTGGATCTCAAAAACAAACAGAAAACATCCAACCAACTCTATTTAAGTTCTCATTTATACATGGTCTATATCAGCATTCCATTCTGGGTATCAGCAAACTACACCTGATGAACCAGATGGATCTATATTTGTATGGCCCATGAGCTAAGCTGGTTGTTACATTTTTAATGGTAGAAAAAAATAAACAGAAGAAGGTTTTGTCACTTGTGAAAACTACATGAAACGTAAATTTCCATATCCATAAATTAATTTTATTGGCACACAGCCACAGTGTTTTGTTTACATACAGCTGCTTTTGCACTACAAAGCACAGTTGAGTAGTTGCAACAAAGACCAATGGCCTCACAAAATCTAAAATGTTTACTCTCTGGCCCTTTTACAGAAAAAATTGGCTGTCCCCTGGTCTGTTTGTATTATCACACTGTTCTTGTTCTATGGCTTTGTAATGTGTCCTCATATTTAATAGAGCAAGTCCCCCTTCTTTATACTTCTACCACATACATTTGAGATTAGATTTGCTGAGTTTCTCTAAAAACATAACGAAAATTTGAATTGTCATTGGGTTTGCCTTGAATTCATAGATATATTGGGAGAAAATTCATATCTTATCATTGTAGTTATCCAATAAAAGAGGGCAAATATTTATTTTTATCATCTTTATTGTGCTATAATAGAATAGCTCCAAAATAATAATGGCAAAAATTCATATAATGCTAAGTATGTATCAGGTACCATGATAAGTGTTTGACTATATTGACTCACTTAATCTTTATAATCTTATAAGATACATACAATTATGATCCTTATTTTATACATGAAGAAACTGAGGTCAACTATACCCCAATTTAAAAAAAAAATACATACCTACATACTGAGGCACTGAGAGATTGTCACTTTCATTGTCTCATTGCCACAAAAGCAGCCTAACTCCATATTCTTTGCTCTTATCAATATGCAATATTGCCCCTTAATAAAGGCCTTATGTATTATCTTATTCTCTAGTTAGTTATTACTAGTTTATTTTATTTTTTTATTTATACAATTCTTTTTTTAAGATTTATGTATTTATTTTAGAGGGAGAGAGAGAGAGCATGGTAGGGAGGGGCAGAGGGAGAGAGAGGGAATCTAAGCAGACTCCATGCTGAGCATGGAGCCTGTCATAGGGCTCAATCTCATGACCCTGAGATCACGACTGAGCCAAAACCAAGAATCAGATGCTTAACTGACTATGCCACCCAGGCGCCCCCAGTTACTACTAGTTTAAATAAATGTTACTGATTCAGGATATATTTTATACAACTGGATTCTTAAAAATTTCTAATAATTTCCTTTTGTGACTCTATTGGGTTTTTGAGGTAGATAATATCATCTTCAAATAATGGCAGATTGATCTCTTTTCTTACACTCACTTCTTTTTCCTTCCACATAAGTTGGCAGGGACCTTCAGTGCTATGTTGAACAGTAGCAGCAATAGTGAACATCCTTCTGCTGTAGATCGTAGAGGATGCATCTAAAATTTCTCCACTAAGAATATTTTCCATCTGGATTCTGTATTTTACTTGTCTATCTTTTGTTTTTTGTTTTTTTTCTTTCTTTCTTGATTCCCATTAGATAGGCTAATAATCTTATAAGATACATACAATTATGGTCCTTATTGGATATTATCCTTGCTCAATCATAAGATGCAAATAGCGAGGTAGCTTACATGACATCCTGAATCTGCTGCAGATTTCAGTCTTCCCCTGACCTCCAATCCCCTGCCAGGATGTTCCATTAGCCAAACCCAACTAAATAAGCGTGATGATAGCAGCACTAATGGGAAAGACTGTTTTATCACTGACATTGTTTAGAATTGTTGCAAAGTTGCCCTTTCTTTTTTGGTGGATGTTCTTGTAGCAGTTGCACTGAACTTAAAACCAAATGTGTATGTATTTAACTGTATTGATTTGTTAAATATATCACTATCTGTATCTTCTCTCTAACAAAATAAGTTTTTGTGTGTGCTCTCATTTCCTTTTGTTTCTATAAACTACTCTTTGCCTTCATCATTTTTTTATATTGCCTTGAACTTTGACTTTTAGGTTTTTTTAAAAAAGATTTATTTATTTGAGAGAGAAAGCGTGAGCATAGGAGGAAGGGCAGAGGGAGAGAGAGTCTCAAACAGACTCCACGCTGAGCACAGAGCCCCACGCGGAGCTCGATCTCACAACCCTGAAATCACGACCTGAGCCAAAACCAGGAGTCTGACGCTTAACTGACTGTGCCATCCAGGTGCCCCTGACTTCAAGTTTTTACACATTTACTTTCTGTTTTTCTTTCCATTGCTTCTTTTTTGAGTAGTAAACTTAATTAAGCTATTTTATCACTATTACTTTCAACAACCTTTATAGAATCTCTTGAATTTGTTTCTTTTGTTATTTCAGTACTTCCTCCAAAAAGTATTTCCAATGTAGGTATTTGTGAGACAAACCTTCTGAGGCTTCATATGCCTACTGATATCTGTATTACCCTCTTACATCTAAATGACACATTAACACTGTATTGGAGGTTCTAATCAATGCAATCAGGTTCTAGTCAGGGTAATAAAAAGAAATAAAACCCACCCAGATTGAAATGGAAGAAATAGAACTGTCTTTAGTCATATACAACATGATCGTCTATGTAGAAAATCTTTAAGAATCTACCAAAAAAATTAAGTAAATTTAGCAAAGTTGGAGGATGTAAGATCAATATACAAATTTGAATTGTATTTCTTTATACTAACAATGAACATTCAGAAAGTGACATTTAAAAAACAGTACTTACGGGTGCCTGGGTGGCTCAGTTGGTTAAGCAGCTGCCTTCGGGTCAGGTCATGATCCCAGGGTCCTGGGATCGAGTCCCACATCGGGCTCCCTGCTCATCGGGGAGCCTGCTTCTCCCTCTGCCTGCCACTCTCCCTGCTTGTGCTCTGTCTCTCTCTGACAAATAAATAAATAAAATCTTTAAAAAAATAAAAATAAAAATAAAAAACAGTACTTACAATAGTACCAAAATGGGATAATTTGACCCCCAAAAAGTACAAAGCTATATGCTGAAAACTATAAAGCATTTCTGACAAAAATTAAAGTAGATCTAAACAAGTGGTATATATACTATGTTCATGGGTCAGAACACTTAATACTATTAAGATGTTAATTTTGGCATTGGCAGTATCTTAAAACATTAAACATATACCTATCATAGGACTCAGCCTTTTTACTCTTAGCCAAGAGAAATGAAAACATATGTCCACACAAAAACTTGTCCATGAATATTTATAGCACTTATCTTTGTAATAGCCCCAAAATGGAAATGACCCAAATGTTCATCAAAAGGTGACTGGCTAAAAAAAACTATGGTACATATGTACAATGAAATATTAGTTTGCAATAAAAAGAATGAGCTACTGATACATGCTACAACATGAATGAATCTCAAATATGCTGAGTGAAAAAAAAAGCAGACAGGGGTGCCTGGGTGGCTCAGTAGGTTGAGCATCCGACTTGGTCTCAGCTCAGGTCTTGAGTCAAGCCCCTCAGGTCTTGAGGTCTCAGGGTCATGAGTTCAAGCCCCACATTGGGCTCCATGCTGGGTGCGGAGCCTACTTGAAAAAAAAACCACAGACCCATAAAAGGCACATACTATATGATTCTACTTATGTAAAATTCAAGAAATTATAAACTAATCTGTAGTGACAGAAGGCAAATCAGGGGTATCCTATAGATGGAGTGTATATAGGGAGGTGTGAGAAGGAGGGCTTACAAAGGGACAGGGTAAGACTTTTGGAGGAGAGGGCGGATCTGTCATCTTGATTATGATGATGTTTTCACAGATGTGTGAAATCCTTTATGCTAACTTATCAAATTATATACTTTGTAATTTACTTTATGTCATTTATACCTCAGTAAAGTAGCTTGAAATGAGGGGGTAGGGAGAGAGAGATGACACTGAATAATAAGTAGTTAGTAAATTAGGAATGATTATTGTGGGTGAGGAAAGCCAGAAAGAAACATTCTATGCAGAGACAACAGCATAGAAAAATCTAGGAAGAACCTAGTATGTTTGAAGTACCAGAACAAGAGCAATTGTGACTAAAGTTTAATGAGCAAGATGTAGCAAGATGTAGATTACCTAATCCATTAAGGTATACAGGAACCACATCATGGTGCATGTTGAAGGACATATTAAGGATGTTGAGCATTATCTGAAGACAGTAGGACCCTATTGAGAGACATTGTCCAATTTTACATTTTTAAAGGACTCCCTCTGGCTTCATTATGGAAAATGGATTGAAAGGAGCAAGAGTAGATGCAGGAGACTAATAAGAAGACTATGTAATGCAGTATTCCAGACTACGTATGTCCATGGTTTGGACTAGACTAGTGAAGTGGAAATGGAAAGAAGTGGGTGGATTTAGTAGTATTTAGGAGGTAGCTTTTATAAGACTTGATATTTGATTATGGGAGGTAAGGAAAAGAGATGGATGTCAGGGATAACTTCCAAATTTCTAACTTGTATGAATTTCTAACTCAGTGCATCATAGTGCCCATCACTAAAAAAAAAAGCAAACACTGAAGGAGACCCAGATTTTATGGGCAAGGTTATAAGATCCAGATGGAGATGTTAAGTAGGCAATTAAATATTCTAGCCTAGAGCTCAGAGAGGAGGTCAGATATAAATGTGAGAGTCATTAGTGTACAAAAATGTACTTAATCGGTCATGTTAGAAAGTAGATGAAATACCCTACTTTTGAATATTGAAGAGGATATTTACAGAAATGTTGACAGGGTTAAGACAGTCAAGAGGGATGTTGGGGAAATCCAGAGACTATCAACAGTAGAAAGTGGTTACTGCCCTTAGAGCTGAAAGGTTAAAGGAAAGAAATAATGTCAAGTTGAGACTCCAGTTGAGAGCTGGAGCTGTCGGAAAAGGAGCACCTCACAGGAGCTATAGTTGAAAGTAACCCAGCCACTGACAGAATGTCAAAGCCAGGAGGAAATGGGAGAAATAAATGTAGTACCCCTCCCTCCTCTAATATCCTAGTGATATGTAGCCCATTGGCCAACCTCAACTGAAAGTCAACAGAGGACAAGGGAACCCAGGTGATGCGGTCCATGAAGGTCAAATTCCCAGGACAAATAGCAAGATAGAGAAGAAGCAGTGAATAGATTTGGGGAACAAATGAAGAAAAACACCAATATTAAGTAAACAATGGAAAGAAAGTCCAGTATCAAGCTGTGAGGAATGCCATCACTTAGAAGTCAGGTAAAGGGGACGCCTGGGTGGCTCAGTTGTTCAGCATCTGCCTTCGGCTCAGGTCATGATCCCAGGGTCCTGGGATCAAGCCCCACATCGAGCTCTCTGCTTGGCAGGAAGCCTGCTTCCCCCTCTCCCACTCCCCCTGCTTGTGTTCCCTCTCTCGCTGTCTCTCTCTCTGTCAAATAAATAAATAAAATATTTAAAAAAAAAGAAGTCGGGTAAAGGCGGAATGAGGAGACTACAAAGGAGACTGACAGGGAGTGATCATAATAGATAGGAGAAAAAGAATATAATGTCATGGAAACTTAGCAAAAAATATTTCAAAGAGGAAGTTATCAACTATATTTAATAATCCTGAGAGATTGTGTTGGACATGTATTCTTTAATTTTGCTTCTGTTTTTTTGGCTACTCAGCATCTTAGCCTCATTTTTATGTTTATAAATGTTTGTGTTTACTCTCTGTTTGATCTTGGTTGGGGAGGCCACTTTTTTTCCTTTTTCTTTTTAAAGATTTATTTTAGTGAGAGGGACTGCAAGTGGGGGGAGGGGCAGAGGAAGAGAGAGAGAGAATCTTCAAGCAGGCTCCCTGCTGAGCATGGAGCCCGATGCGGGGCTTGATCTCACAACACTAAGATCGTGACCGGAGCCAAAATCAAGTCAGATGCTTAACCCACTGAGCCACCCAGGCGCCCCAGTGAGAGGCCACTTTCTACAGAAGTCAAATTCTAGACTCTCACCTTCCAGTTCCTCCTTGAAACAGGGATATAGGCCCATGACTTAGGCCGAACCAATCAGTTGTGTCCACCAAGACCTTTGGCTGGGGAGTTTGTGATATGCAGAAGCAGGGATAATAGAGATTCTCTTCTAGTGGCAGTGGCAGTAACATCAGTAGTACTCAGTTTCCAGGGGTGACCGGAGTCCATGTCCAGCAGCCACAGTGATGCACACTGCAGTGTCCAAACTCTGGCTGCCTAAGCTTCCTTCAATTCTGTGCATTTTCAAAACCTGGCTTTCTGGATTTACCTGTGATCTTATAAGCTATTCAATGACTTTTCAGTAAATTTTCTGTTTAAATTATCCAGAATTGGTTTCTGATGTTTGCAAATAAGGACCCTGACTGGTACCAAAATCTAAAAAAGATAAAATTATAACCATTATATTTTAGAATATGGAGGTCATCGGTAACTTCAGCAAATAGCCATTTGATCTGATTAGTGGAGGCAGAAATAGGATTGCAGAGCTTGAGGAAAGTGGACAGTGAGGAAATCAGATATTCAGACAATTCAATGGAGAAATTCGACTCTCAAAGAGAAAGTAGGGCAATAACTAGAGAGGAAACTGAAATTAAAGTAGAAGTTATTTTGAAGTGAGAGAACCTTGAGCACATTTAAATGCTAGATGGACCTAGTAGAGATGAGAGTCTGAAGACATAATCAAGAGAAAGGAGAATCTGAGTATAAATTAGACCATAAAACATGCACATTCTAGTTCCACTTCTGAAACTATTCTACTTCTAACTGGGCAGTCATTTTTAAAAAACAGATTCTGAGCTACGTGTCCCTTTATATAGGGCTAGTATAAAAATCTCATGGAATTTTGTGATGAAAGAAATTGATGTGAATTACAATAATGTTGAATATTGCTGCAGTATATCGCCTAGGGTCATGAAGTTGAATGGTATCTGCTATTGCCATTAGTAAGAAATTAGGTATCAGATCATAATTCATCTCCTACTTTTAGCATTTTCAAAGAATAAGTTAGAAAAATTTCACATGCATACTTTGAATATCAGGATGTCATAAATATTGAAGTGTTTTGTATCCATCAAAATAAAAAAAAATAACTTTCCCTTGAGGAATCCCCTTTTGAACCCCAAAGTTTACACATGCTATTAGTATTTATGAATACGGAAATACTTTCTACAAATGTTTCTGTTTCCTGTAGAATATATGATATGAAATTAGAATGGTGACACTTTATAAGGAACTAGTCTGGTCAGTGACATTAGATAACAATGGCTAAACTGGTCACTAGGTAAAATGATTTCTATTTATTTCTGAAACTTACTATGGCAATAGAAAAACTAATTAAGAGAAAGTAACACAGTCTCTAAATACTAGCATATTCCCTGGAATATTTTCAACAACGGATAAGGACATCTTTCCGTTGGTCTTTTTTTTTTTTTTTAAATCATGGCACCGTGGTGTTTCTTGGCTTACCTTTAAAGACTGCTGGATTTTTCCACTGAGAAAAATATTTATTCTGGGATTTCTAGCATTATGCAACTGCCTGATTTTCCTAAACAATGTTCTTTCTTTTTTTGATGTGGCCAAGGAGTTAAAGAATTCTTGGCATATTCACTCCACAGTTTCAGTGTTTTTTCAAAGTCATGTCACTATAACTGAAGGACAGTATTGGGGAGGCTCACAGTTGCCTGTGTGAATTTCCTTCTGTATAAATGAGTGTTTTGAGACTAGTCAACTTAGCACATCTGTAGTAAATGAGTCTACCATGCTGTTTTCATCGAGTTGGACTTCTGTAGTGCCTCAATCATTTATGAAAAAGGAAAACAACTTTTCTCTGCAAAGATCGTAAATCTATTTGTCATCAAAATGAAGGCTTACCAGTCTTTTTATTTTTTATTGCTGCAACTAATAAAATTGGTTATTGGAAAAGAGGGAAAGAAACAAACCTAACATCCTGACTTAAGACAAATGAAGGCCTTTCAATCTTGACTTTGCACTTTGTCAGGTGAACACAGGCTTAAGTGTTGTAGAAAATGAGATGCTTGTCCTAAAAGAACATCGAAAGTCTTGAGTTTTCCACTGTGGATTGTGTCCAGTATAAGAAGGGAAAACACACTTCATCAGCCCACTCATAGTCCAAGCACAGAGTAGCAGGACCACCATGGAAGCCTCTGTTAGGAACACCAGCAGCCCTGCCACCCATCTGTTGTGCTCTCTAGCCTGTGAGCTAATCATACTAAAGAAACTTCTGTTTCTGAGAAGATTCATTTCTTTCTTCACAGTATTTTGGAGAAAGAAACATACTTGCATTTGCCAGATCTACGTTGAGCAGATCCTGTCAACTCTTGATTATTAAGAGGGTGATTTCCAGTTATGGCTTATCCTGATTGCTACTTTCTCCCTCTTCCCCCTGCTGCTTGTTTTGGCCCATTTACTGCTCATTAGGAACGCTTCCAGAACAGACAAAACACAGTCTGTTTGGCTGCTTATTAGCAACAAAATGAAAGATTTGCTAAAGGATGTAACTTTCCTAGTTGAATCTTCAGTGACTCCCAGTCCAATAAAGTTCATACTCTTTGTGGAATGTTGATCTTCATTATCTGGTCTCTGTTTACATTTCCAGTCTTATATTCTACCTTTCACCTCACATTTGCTGTGCATTTCAGTCATAATGACAGCTAACAATTATTAAAAGCTTACTATGTGCCAGGCACTATTCAAAGTGCTGAATATGTATGAAGTTATTTAATCCTCACAAAACCCCCCATGAAGTAGGTATCGTTATTATCTCTAGGTTACAGAAAAGGAAGGTGAGACTCAGAGAGACTAAGTAACCTGCCTGAGGCCACATAGACAACAAATAATAGAGCCAGAATTCAAAATCAGGCAATCTAGATTCAGAGCCTGTGTTCTTAACCACTATGCTATACCTACTCAGCTATGCTTAATTAGGTATTCCCCCCAAATTCTGTATATTTTCCTTACTTTCATGCCTTTGTACATGTCATTTATGCCCTCTGCTTGGAAAGCTCTTCCATCTTTCTCTCTAACTTTAGGCTGAACAATTTCTTGCTCTTTCAGGACTTAACTGAACTGTTACCTCCTTCAGACACTCTTCCTTGGACTCTCCAGGCAGAGTTAAGCATCCCTGCTCTGAACTTGTATACACTGCTTCCATCAGAGCACAGATCATATGGTTGTTGGTTACATATCTTCATGTCTTTCTGCAATAAAAGATGGCAAACGCATGTAGAATTGGGATTGTGTTGTATTCATCTTTGCAGCCCTAACACTCAGCAGCCTCAGGTCCATGGGAGAAGCTCAGTACAGGCGCCTGGGTGGCTCAGTCGGTTAAGCGTCTGCCTTCGGCTCAGGTCATGATCCTGGAGTCCCAGGATCGAGTCCCGCATCGGGCTCCCTGCTCGGTGGGGAGTCTGCTTGTCCCTCTCCCTCCCGCCCCACTCATGCTCACTCTCTCGTTCTCTCTCTCAAATAAATAAATAAATAAAATCTTTAAAAAAGAAGAAGAAACTCAAAAAACATTTGAAGAATGAATGGTCTTTGCATAATAACTGTGACTTTGGAGTCCTGAATAAAATTAAGATGTGTCAGCTACTTAACATCTTAAGCATCATCTATAACAGGAATGTAATAATACCTACTTCATATGGTTTGTATGTGAAGTGTTTAGCAGACTACATGCCCTTATTGCTATTATCATCTTCCCGTAATAATAGATATCCATGGTTAAGCTAACATTCATTCATTCAACATATTTGTTCAGTGCTTAATATGAGCCAGGAGTTAGAGAATATAGCACTGAGCAAGATAGACAAAGAACTGCCTCCATGAAACATACATGGAACAGCAAGAAATGTCTGACATTTGACCATTTTTAAAAAATATTTTGTTTATATATTTGTCGGAGAGAGAGAGACAGAGCACAAGCAGGGAGAGCGGCAGGCAGAGGGAGAAGCAGGCTCCCCACTGAGCAAGGAGCCTGATGCGGAACTCGATCCCAGGACCCTGGGATCATGACCTGAGCTGAAGGCAGACACCTAACCAACTGAGCCACCCAGGCATACTGACATTTGACCATTTTTGACCTAAAAAAAAGAAAAAGAATTCATTATATAATATGAATCAGCCCAGTAATTGGTTAGTAGTCCATATATAAAGAAATCAGTTAATTCCAAATTGTGCTAAGTGCTATGAAAGAAATAAATAGTGTTTTGAGATAGAGCATGTGGGAGATAGATTATAGATGGAGTAGACAGTGGAGGCCTCATGGAGGAGGTCATACTTGGGTATAGTTATCTATATCTCCCTTGAGAAGGTAAGACTGAGCTAGGCATATAAAGAATGAGGAACAAAACATACTATGTAAAGGAACCAAAATGGGAAAACCTGCAGTTAGGAAAGAATTGGCATGTTCACAGGATTATCAGAGGATCAAATAAGAGTATGGATATAGATTTGTTATTTTTGAAATAAAAGATGGACGTTTATTTCTTCATAGTAGTGTGAGCCTAGACATGTCTAAGAGCCAAAGTATAAATGAAATACCCTCTTCCAGTCCCTGTTAGTCCTGGATTATAGATTAAGACCTGAGTAAAGGAGATTTTATAAGATACATTAATTTTGCCTGATATTAGAGTGACATTTGCACTGTCCATTTTGCAAGACTGGTAAACCATCAGTAGTTCTAATGGAAATGTAGAAATAATTTCGGTGAGGTAATACAATGTTGAAATGCCTGTATTCATTAAGGCTGAACAAGAGTTAGTTTTGTATACTCTTGAGAATAGACCTAAGTCAAGCAGACCTGACTTGTCTCCACTACTCTATGATTTGTCTCAACCCTGCTCCAAGTTCCATAAGCTTTAATATGTTTAGAGATTCAAAACTAAAGTTACCTCCTGACTTGAGTGCACAGCTCATTCATAAATCTTATTTCCAGCATTTGGCCACATTACTTATGACTGGCACTGAAGGAAAATGTTATGAATGCTACATTATTTTTATATAATATAGCCTTGCATATAATCACCTAATAATTACTATCCCACATTTTTTAAACAGCCAATTCTTTCCTAGGGGGGATATATTTAGTAAACCAAATAAAATGAGAAATCCTTCTTTAAACAGAAGTGTTTTTAGTTGCTTGGAATAAAGGAAGCAAAGCATTACTTTTATAACTCATTGGTTTGCTGGCTTAACAAAAAATGCAGTACTTACATTGCCTAATAATGCAAAAAAAATTCAGGGCATCATACATATTTTTTGTACTATAGAAAGTAAATTAATTTTAATTGCTATTTTCTCACACAGTAAATAACTATATAAACATAATGCTATGAGCACAGAGGATGCTTGGAAATAGGGAAAGGAAAAAACTTTCTAGTAATTTTCAAGGTGCTACTTTAAAGAAAAACAACTAATTTGAAGTTTAGTGTCATTTTAAATTTATCATTCTGCTGTTGAGAAATCAAAATTAACATCAAAAATATTTTTCTTTTCATTCAACATAGTTTTAAAGATGGTTTTCCTTTGTTAATCTACTTTAAAATGTGGATTTCTACTGTTGCCTGTATTTAACAAATTTTATTTCTTTGTTACTTATTCCTTATTGTATTTGTTTCAATTCTAATGAAATTAAGATAACTAAATTAAGGGGCCTAGGAAGTAACAGAGTGACATTCACTTTGTTATGTTCCACTATCATATACAAACTAGTCATCATTGTTCCAAAATCTTTCTCTTTCTGTCCTCTAAATGTATGCAGATAACTCCATTTTCCACCCCAGATCTTTCCATTCAGTTCCAGAAAAAAGGCAGTTTTATACATAAACATGTATATGCTTACATACCCTTCTTTCCTTTCCCCACAGGGAAGTCAAAGTGAAAGATAAGGAGGTCCCTCTTCTTTCCTTCACTGACAGATTAAATAAAATAATACAACCATATTACCACTGTAGTTTCTTTCTTTATCCTTCCTCCCTCCCTCCCTCTCTTCCTTCCTTCCTTTCTTTCTTTCTTTCTTGTCTTTCTTGTCTTTCTTTTTCTTTCTTTCTTTCTTTCCATTTCTTTCTTTCTCTCTTTCTCTCTTTCTCTCCTTCTCTCTCTCTCTTTACCATTATGGTTTCTGATACACAGAAGACAATAAAAAGTAACTCTTGTTGTGGCTAATATTGTTGATTACTGCCTGACCCAAGCAGTCACCAGTTTCAGTCCAGTCAAAACTGACACTTCCTGCAGAGTTGAAAACCAGCTTAAGGGTACAGACTTACAACTAGTAAATAAATAAGTTCTGGAGATCTAATGCACAACATAGTGATTATAGTCAACAATACCATATTGTAAATTTCAAAGTTGCTAGCAGACTAAATCTTAACTGTTCTCAGCACAAAAAAGAAATTATAAACATGTGATATAATAAAGGTATTAGTTAACACTACTGTAATAATTACATTGTAATACATAAACATAAAGTACCAAAACAACAATATGTAGGCTTTAAACTTACATAATATTTTATGTCAATTATATGTTAATTAAAAAAAAACTTACTCAACAGGGAATCTGACTCCTATCTGAAGATAATAGCAGTCTCTAGCCATGAGACATCATGTATTATTATCATACTATTAACTTTTTTTAAGACTCAGGTAAACTGGGGCGCCTGGGTGGCTCAGTTGGTTAAGCGACTGCCTTCAGCTCAGGTCATGATCCCAGGGTCCTGGGATCGAGTCCCGCATCGGGCTCCCTGCTCTGCGGGAAGCCTGCTTCTCCCTCTCCCACTCCCCCTGCTTGTGTTCCCTCTCTCGCTGTGTCTCTCTCTGTCAAATAAATAAATAAAATCTTTAAAAACAAAAGACTCAGGTAAACTATTTATTGGTTTCAGCATTTATGAATAAATTAAATATGATTTTATTTACTTTTAAAAATTTGCTCAGAATGACTTACTCTTTGCTGATGGGTTTTAAACAAATCATTTAGAAGACACGGGAAAGAATGCCTAGGCATTAGCATCTGTTTCTCTTGAAAGCAAAATTACTCACCCATCTTTGTGTTCATAATAAGAAATATTTGTTCTCTACTTGTATGAAACATTGTTTGGAACTTTGTCCAGAACACTCTGCTACTATCCTCAAATTTCTCTCTAAGAAACCAACATGAACAGTAAATGACTTGGAACATATTCATTGTGCTCTGTTAAATGTGTGATAGCACTGCAAGTAAAGTTTCTAGTTTTTAGTTAACCCTAAGGACTAGTCTTAGGGTCCTTTTATTCTCAGCTAAAAATACCTATTGACTTCAGGAGTGTTCAGCCGTATCTGAATGTCTATTGTCCATGAATCACCCAAAAGATACATTTTTTTTCCTGTTGGTGAATAAAGGTCTTAAAAAATTGCCTAAAATTACAAGTGAAGTGCTACTACATTAGAATTCCAGAATGTTGAGGTATACTAAAACTGTCTAGGGTAATCTGTCCTGTGGTATCCTCTCCTATGGCATCTGTTACCTCTGTAATACATTCAAGGAGAGGATGTTCACAGCCTTGCAAGACAATCCACCTTTTTTTTTTTAATCCTTACACTGAGGGTGGCGGGATGGGTTAGCCCGGTGATGGGTATTAAGGAGGGCATGTATTGCATGGAGCACTGGGTGTTATACAAAAACAATGAATCATGGAACACTACATCAAAAATTAATGATGTGTACCATATGGTGACTATCATAACATAATAAAAATAAAATTTAAAAAAAAATTTTAAAATTGAAAATTAAAAAAATTAAAAAAAAATCCTTACACTGATCTACTTTCCACCTAGTTTAACTCTGGAACTAATCTATATATTGACCTAGGTCTCTATGTTTCGTTTTGTTTTGTTTTGTTTTTTCCCTTGCTTACATACCCTTCCTTCTCTGCAAGCTGTTGGTTTCTTTAGGTTTCTTGCCTGTTTTTGTTTTTAGTGGGGAGGACACTGTTTATCAGAATTTTGTTTTTGAGACTTGCCTTTTCTGTAAAGTCATATTCCTATTAGAGACCTGGTCATTGGTATAACAGCTATGTCTTCATTGAACATTTTTGAAATTGTATATCCTAAAGTCTCAGATGACTATGACTGGATTTGCTCTCATTTGCATTGATGATTTCTAAAATGACACCATGTCATGAATCCAGGGTTTGTGTGGCAAGGGGAAAGAAATAGGATAGATTACATGAATCCAGGGTTCTCAAGTTCATGTCGCAAGGGGAAGGAAATAGAGATTAGTGCACTTATGTTAATGATGCAAGCAACATGGGGAGAACCATACCACCTGAATCTTAAATCCACAATGTGGATCGATCTCCCTCTCTCTCTCTCTCACTCTCTTTTCTCTGTACCCTGCCCTGTTTCCTCCCTCTTTTTCTGTCTCTCTCTTTCCCTCCCTCTTCTCACTCTCTCCCCTACTGTCCTTCTGTCTCTTTTTCCCCTCCCTTTTACCTTCCCCCAATGAGGATTTTGTCCTCATAATTGTTCCTTATGTATATTGAGAGCCACTAATACAGAGAAATAGTAAGAGATAAAATCACCTCTCCTATCACATTTGTAACTTTAAGGGCAATATCTTTATCTTTTTTTTTTTTTTTGAGAGAGAGAGAGAAAGCATATGGGGGGGGGGGGGGGGGGGGGGGGGGGGGTGGTAAGGGGAGAGGGAAAGAGAATCCCAAGCAGGCTCCATGCTCAGTGCAGAGCTGGAGCTCTAATGCAGGGCTCGATCTCACAACCCTGAGATCATGACCTGAGCCAAAATCAAGAGTCGGACTCTTAACTGACTGAGCCCCCCAGGGGCCCCAGCAGTATCTTTATCTTATGATCTTGTTCTACTCTACTTTCTCAGTAATTCCTTTTTTGATTAGCACCAAGGGGACCCTTCTAGTATTTGCTTTGTATCTCTCTTCTCATCTGGCAATTTTAAAAATATTTGTCTTTATTATAACTTATTTATATATTACATTTTATCTTTTTTACTTAATTTTAAGCTTCCTGAAAACAAAAACCATATTTTATTTATATTTGTATTCCTCATAGGGCTTCCCATGGTACCTTCCTTTCACATAAATGATATTCTATATCATAATCAAATATTTGCTGAATGCCTAGAAGAATGATTACACACCCCAGTTTAGTATCCCAGGAATCAACTCAGAAAGTAGCAGTCATCTTCTAAAATAGGGGTTGGCAAATGTTTTCTGTAAATATTAGTAACTATTTTAGGCTTTGCAGAGCAAGAGGCAAAATTAAGGGTATTATTTAAGAACTTATGTAACGAGAGAAAATATTTTTCACAAAATTTTTCTTTATGAAATTTAAAATACAATAATATAGTATAATTTTTTTGTAATACAAGTCTACTAATGAGAAAAAATAGAATGATTTGTGGGAGGAGAGGTAATATTTAGCTTATTACAGTTTCCTATTATCAAAATTTTCTTTTTATTTGTTAATGCTGACCTATAATGAAATTTTCCATGTTTTCCATATTTTATCTTTGAAAATTCTTTTCACACCGATAGGTACTGCCAAATTCATGAACATATGATTTTAATTGTGCATATTAATTACTTGGAAGGAATTTATAAAATGCTGTTTGATTCTTCTCTTGATTATTTGCCTTCTAGCATGTCGTTACATTGTATATTAGCATTTCTAGTTGAACTGTTAGGTGGGAACTCCTCAGCTGCACAGTTGAATGGATTTTGAGGTATAGAGATTTCTTCCCTCTAGTGCTAAAAAATGCTACTGAAAGAAGTTGAGCTCAGAAAATCTACCCACTGCAAATTTGTGTGGGAAATGAAGATCTCACTTACCATTTTAATTTTTGACACCACAGGAAATGTATAAAGTTGCTTGACGTTACTTGTGATTCAAACATTAATTGTCATCAAAATGACTTTACCATGGTGTACCTGGCTGGCTCAGTCAGTAGAGCATGTGACTCTTGATTTTGATGTTGTGAGTTCAAGCTCCATGTTGGGTATAGAGATTACTTTAAAAAAAAAATGACTTAAAAAAAAAAAAAGAAATTACTTGGGGCACCCAGGTGACTCAGTCAGTTAAGCGTTCAACTCTTGAATTTGGCTTAGGCCATGATCTCAGGGTTGTGAGATCAAGCTCTGTATTGGGCTCTGTGCTGGACATGGAGCCTGCTTAAGATTTTCGCTCTCCCTCTGCCTCTGCCCCTGCCCTCACCCTTAAAAAAAAAAAAGAAAAGAAAAAGAAATGACTACCAAAGTATATGTTTCACATGTAGATATTGTTTTGCCTTGTAATTTTAAGTTAAATTCATTGATAAACATTATAGAGTCTGCAGCAAAATCTAGTTTCTAAAGCCATTCATTATTAAATAATAGAGGTTGAGGGTGGTTCTTCCCGTTCAAAAACATTTCAATCTCATTCTCAAAATATATCAATAAAACTTTATCCCTGCTAAGCCATCAGATTGCTGTGTGATAGAGGAAATGAGGATATTCAGTTTCTATTTTCACAAAAAAATATCACAGAATAGATGAAGGTTGCAAGAGTCAATGGAATTCACTGTTGACGCTACTGGTTCAAAAACACATGCTAGATCTGAGTGTTTTCCTCAGTGTACCTGGTGGTGAATAATACAATGAATATCCATAGCTTTAAATACCTTACATTTTCACAAGTTTTGTAAATTTGTTCAATAAATCTTCTCCCTTTGCATTGCTATCAGTTTTATCACATTTGAGCAGATTCCACTTGAGGTTGTACTGATTTAGTGTTTTAAATTCTTTGAAAATATTCTCACCTATGGTCAGTCTACAAACTATTCACATAAGTTAGTTCTTCAGTCACTTCAGGACAGCATTGACTCCCCAAAGAAACAACTGAGTAGTATTGGTAGCATCTATTCTTCATCAAGAGGCAAGGAAAACCACTCAAAAACATTTGCCTTGTTTTTTAATTGGCTACTGATGCTGCTTCACTGTCTTTAACATTCCAGGCCATTGTTCTTGCCGCAAGGCTAATAATCTCAAGCAAGTTTACTTTGAGGACATGATTTAAGTCATATCAATAAGTGATTTTCCATGCTGAGCTAACAAATGAACCACTCAAACTTTTTAAAAAATTTCTTAGTCTTTTTTTAAATTGAAATCTATATAAGGGACATAAAATATTATATTAGTTTCAGATATACAGCATAATGATTCGATGTATGTGTATATTGAGAAATGATCACCACAATAGGTCTAGTTAATATCCATAGAATATTTTTCTTAAGGAAATATTAATCAGTTATAAGAGTTGTCATGCATACTCAGAATACAATACAGAATGTTAAAATACAACACACATACTTTACACCGAGGCTGTTTAAGTCAGAAGGTACTGACAGACTATACTGCCTCAGTATTTTCATTTTACATACCTCAGACCATTACATTAACTATAATTAGAGACTTTAGGTGAGTCAAAACATTACTTGAATATTTCACTTATTTGGGAAAGAAGCCCAGGATAACTCTCAAACCTGGGCCATGTGTCAACAGCAGCCTTTCAGAAGACCAACCCCTCCTACATATACTGAGCCTCTGGATGGATTTTTAGGAAATGCCCCAATTTTTATATCTTATTTCTTAGGGCACCAGAGGCAGCCCAGGAAGAACGGGACTGGCGGGGTCTCCAGGTCCTCGAGGAGCCAAGGGCTCATCAGGCCTTCCAGGAAGCCCAGGGGTTCCAGGCCCAAAGGTACTTTAACATTTTTTTCTGATAGATGAACAGCACTATTGACAAACATATTGTCCCTGAGTTCATTGGCTAGATCACAGGATGGTAAGATTAATAGCTTTTAGTAAATTTGACCAAAAATAAATACACATTAGGAGGAAAAGGAAAGTGTGTGGCCTGGACATACTCATCTCCTGTGATAGACACAGTGCATGTAATTTGCCAGAACAACTCATTAACTCAGTATTGGCAATGCTTTAAAAAATGCTCTTTGACTCGTTCTGTTTCTTCTTCCCTGTCATCCACCTTCTCCTAAAAAGAGAAATCTTATTTACTTCCAGATACATACTTTCTTAGAAACACTTCCTATTCCTCTGAATCTGAATCTAACCAACCAATTAATAAATCTGATAAGAGTAGAGCTTATTTCTTAGAGTCAAAGTGATCATAATTAAATCTTGGATTAACATTCATTGTATGGAGTAGTGTATATTCAATAAGGCTTTCTAAACAAAACCTGTTTTAGAATTATCTCAATGCAGAATTGACCCATACAACCCACACAACTTTAGTTCAGTATCTAAAGCAATTTCATAAAAGACAAGGATTAAGATGTTGGCACCCTCATCATTATCACCTCTTAATTTGATTTTCATAGTTCCACTTCTAAAGAATGCTCAGGTATTCTGACCCATATGGGTAAACTGGAAATGACTCATCCCTTTCCACTAAAATTCAATGTAGCTGAGCCAATGCTAAAACTAGGAAGTGAAATAAAATTCCTATCTCTCAAGTACGAGTTGGCAATAAAAAGGATCTATATTTGTCACATCCCAAAGCTGTATCTTTGTTTCCAGACAGTGAAGGATAATTTGCTAATCTTAAAGAATCTTTGATCAAAATCTACCAAGCATCATTTTTCATTAACCTATCTCTAAACTCCTGATTCTTATTTTTAGAGGTGGTGTGAAAGATACTGCAACTTTCATTTCAAAAATGAAATAAATTTAGAAAAGACTTAACTTTTACAAATAGAACAGTGGTGCTTAAGTATATCTTTAAAGTGGAATTTTAGGAGATGAAGGAAATATATGTGAAAGGGAACCTTGGGAAACAAGTAATGGAAATTTCTTAATGATAGGATTGAAAAGATAACCATGGCAAAAACCAGGGTTTACACTTCAGGATACCCTGCTCTGTTTCTGATATCAGCTGAATCATCTCTGTATGGTGAGGAAAACACAGCAAAATAATATCAATTCAAATAAAATACAAATTCCATTATATATAAACACCCCCTCACACATACCACCTCTCACCATTCTCTCTTTAGCCCCACTATCCTCCTCATAGTTTTTAGGTTCCCCCTTCCCTCTTCTTTCCACACTTAGGACCACAATCCCTGGAATTCTTTCTCCACTGTTACACTTATTGCTTATTATAATCAAATATTACTGTGTGAAAATATTGGCAGGGAGAATGACCATGCAGAATTTGATTTCCCCAGTGCCTTGTACTTATGCCTAAGGATGGACCTGTATTTGGGTTTCATTTAAAAGCCAATATGTTTGTAGATTCTAAAGTCAAGATCACCTTTCTTTCTTTCTTTCTTTCTTTTTTTTTTTTTTTTTGTCCATAGGGTGAACAAGGACTACCTGGTCAACCTGGCATTCAAGGTAAAAGAGGTCACCGAGGAGCACAAGGTGATCAAGGACCATGTGGAGAGCCTGGTCTGAAAGGGCAGCCTGTATGTGCCAACTCAGAAATTCACTAAGTATTATTATTCTACAGGCCAGGCCACCATTGCACAATAATGATTATCCTGTCTGTTCATACTGCAGGGAGAACATGGTGTTCAAGGTTTGACAGGTTTCCAAGGATTCCCAGGCCCCAGAGTATGTTTACACATTTTCTGCTATTCATCAGAAAGATGTCGAAATACCAATATTTAGTCTCTCACTTGAGCCTTTGTATTTCTTAATCTGCAAAATTTCCATTGGTACAGTTATATATTTGAATTTTGAATATTAAATTAAATATTAATTTTAAATTTTATGTAGCTATATATTTTCCTACCAATTTTATTGAATAACTCACCTTTGTCCCCTCATATTCCATTTTCCCAAACATTTTTTTAGTTTATTTTATTACGTTAATCATCATACATTACATCATTAGTTTTTGATGTAGTGTTCCACGATTCATTGTTTGCATATAACATTTTATTTTGAAAATTTTCAAACATACAGCAAAGGTGAGAGAATGAATGAAAACCCATATATCTATTACCTAGATTCTACCATAACTTTTTATTCTACCTGCTATCATGAATCTCTCTGTCCCTCTCTCCCTCTCTGGATTCATTTTGGTGTACTTCAAAGTAACTTGCATACTTCAGAACAATTCCTCCATAGTACTTCAGCATGTACATCATTAACTATCCGTTTACATTAACATTCCATTTTTTAAGAGCCGACTCAATAGATTGTTACAAGATTATTTCACTTATAAAATGTTCATATAGAATTAAAGATTTTGACTTTTTATTTTTATTATATTTTTAGGGTCCTGAGGGAGATGTTGGCATTGTTGGAATATCAGGTCCTAAAGGTCCTATTGGGCAGAGAGTAAGTATAAAGTCATTCTACTTGCTGGGAAATTGTGATTCTTTGCTTATTGTGGGAATTAGCATTAAGAACTCTAAAATTAATATACCCCAAATTAATAACTTAATAAAATGACTTTTAAGATAGAAACTCAGTAGATCCCATGCAAAGGTTCTCAGCCTTTTTCAGTTCATATATTAATTTGAGCAAAGGACAACATAGACCACCCATTTTCCCAGTTCTTACTTTAGAAAATATATATCAGAATTAATGTTGATACTGGATAATGTATTTATTAACTCACACTAGGAACAAAAACATAAAGCAGTTTCATGTTATAAGCATTAATACAACCAGAGACCACCCCCACACACCACTTGGAGGAGGCTTGCCACCAGAGTTCCTCACACCACTCTTTGAAAAATATTTCCCAGTAGCTATGTTTTCCCAGCTCAGAGGTATCTATCCCTAGAGAGTGATGAGGAACTGCTTAAAGAGTTGCAAAGACTGGTGTTTGAAGAACTCCAGTTAGCTGTTTAGTGCCTAGAATTGCAGACTGTAGCAAATAGAAATAGCGATAGGTAAGCCATCAGCAATTACTGGTTTTTGTTTGTTTGTTTTGCTTTTTGTTTTCTTTTTGTTTTCATTAGCCACAGTCTCCTAATTGATGAGATGATCTCTAAAACTGAAATAAAAAAAAAAGCTGTAAAACCAAAGAGTGGTTTGACTTTAGCGGTAGCACCCCCTTAACTAACAGCAGCTACTGGGGCAAGGGTGGAGACAGCAGAAAGAAGGAGACAGGTCCAGAAACAGGAGAAAGGAATCTTGAAGAACTTTACAGCTGAAAACCACTATCTTGTGCAAAATATTAAATGAAAAGTCGAATTTTTGAAATCCTACACCCCTTCTCCAACCCTTACAATAAATTATTTTCGGTAATACAGGGGTCAGTGTTGTCATGAGAAATATTTGTTTAAAGACCCGCCTCAACATTTCTTCAGGTGCAAATTTATTAGTTATTTTTATGATTTCCGAAGAACCATGGAAAGTTGGTGCTTTTATATAAGGCCCAATTCTTGATTATCCACAGGTGGGTTATATGTGGACAGTCTTCTCTATAATAAATATCACTTTTAAGTTCTTACATATGTTCAGTTCTCTATTAATTCAATACCTTCCTTCTAGTTTTACGAAGCTTTCTCAATTAACTAGTCCTTTCTGGATACTGTCAAAGAGAAGTTGGCTCCCTGCCTAGCATCTGTCCTAAGCAGAATCTTGCCAAGTGCTGGGTCTCTGTAGGTCAGAGTCTGAGCCTATATTGCTTTGCAGCTCCAGAACCTTTATCAGTTCACCAACAGTAAAGTTCTGGTAACTGCTCACAAATGCTAATTTATAATTGCAGATATCTCTTATTAAGTCATTATAAAGACAATGAAAAGTCACGATAGGTTAATATTCAGCAAAAAACTATTATTTACCAGTGTTCAGGTTGTGACCCTTATATCATTTAATCCCGATAAAAAGCCCATGTGAGATGATATTATCCCCATTTTTCAGGTGGGGAAACTAAGTCTCTGAAAGGTAATTTGCTCAAAGAGCCAAAATTTGAATGCACAGGTGATTGGCCAGATAATACGTTATAAGGTTGCCTGCTAATTGCATAATTAGAATATAGAATGGATATTAAGTGGCCTAGTAACTAGTTCTTGCTCAATAATCAATAAATCCTAGATGATTAAATTAAATTAATTGAAGTAGGAAATTTGGATTAATTGTTCTTCATCTCAAAGATGTATTTATGTAGTTAGCTGGTACCAACCATTAAAATCATAACACCTCAGAGGCGCCCGGGTGACTTCATCCATTAAGTGTCTGACTCTTAATTTCAGCTCAGGTCATGATGTCAGGCTTGTGAAATGGAGCCCCGCCTCATGCTCCTTGCTGGGCGTGGAGCCTGCTTGAGATTCTCTCTCTCCCTCTTCCTCTGCCTCTCCCCCACCACCTCTCTCTCCCTCTCTAAAAGTATAAAATATATAATAAATAATAAAATAATAACACCTCATGTTTCAGACACATTTAGATAAACATAGGCAATTTTTTGCTGTTTGGTCTCCTGTTTTCTAGAGTTCATGTATACCTCTCCATTCTTGTAACAAATCATTATTTTAGAGAGTCAGATCATGGTGAAGTTCATTGGATGAAAACTTTGTTGACTTTTTTCAGTGATAAACCAGTCTAGGGCTTAAATTTGATTAGAGAAATCAACTCTCTTGATTTGATTGTGGATCTTTGAGATTTGGGTACCATATTTACAAATTATCACTTGAAGTCAGTCTTTGTATTTAAAAGTGATTCCATTAGATTTACTCTTATAGTACCAGCTAATTTATCTCATTCTAGGGTATCTGTGGATGGACTTTATGACATAATGATCTCAATTGCTAGTATTCTCTGTACCTTGGCAGGAGTTGGACAAAGAGAGAGCCTATTAGATAACTACGTTTAAGAATTCAGGGCGCCTGGGTGGCTCAGTCGGTTAAGCGACTGCCTTCGGCTCAGGTCATGATCCTGGAGTCCCTGGATCGAGTCCCGCATCGGGCTCCCTGCTCGGCGGGGAGTCTGCTTCATCCTCTGACCCTCCCTCCTCTCATGTGCTCTCTCTCATTCTCTCTCTCTCAAATAAATAAATAAAATCTTTAAAAAAAAAAAAAGAATTCAGTTTAAGTGTGAGCCAGAAAGACTGAAATTTGCTGCGAGTGGGAGTGGGGGTTGAGGGAAAATAACTACAACAGGTATTTTGTATTCATAAAAAAGTGGTAAGTCAGATAGAGAAAGGAAAATACAGTGTGATCTTACTTGTATGTAGAATCTAAAAAATAAAACAAGCCAACAAAACAAAACTGAAGCAGATACATAGATATAAGGAAACAAACTGTTGGTAACTAGACGGGAGGGGTTGGGGGCAGGCAAAATAGATGAGGGGAATTAAGAGGTACAAACTTCCAGTTATAAAATAAGTAAGTCATGAGGATGTAATTTACAGAATAGGAAATGTAGTCAGTAATATTGTAATAGCTTTGTATACTAGATAGTAACTAGACTTAATGTGGGGATCATTTTGTAGTGCATAAAAATATTGAGTCACTGTGATGTACACCTGAAACTAATAGGATATTGTATGTGAGTTATACTTCAATAAAAAAAAAGATAGGTTCCGTACATAGTTAGGGAAGAGTTGACCAGATTGAGCTTATTCAAAGTTACCTTCATAATCAGTAACAGCTTACAGTTTCAAAATCATTTTTCACATTCAATTCTCACAATGGCCCTATGACACAGGCAATCTTATTTAACAGATGGAGAAACTGAAGTTGGTCACATATGATGTTCTGAGTTTCTTTCCCAAACCTTCTCTCAATTCCATACTGCATGTCACTCAGATATCTCCTTCAACGTCTATAAAGTTATTCAAAATTTTTTTTCTTTTTTTTATTATTATGTTCAATTAGCCAGCATATAATACATCATTAGTTTTTGATGTAGTGTTCAACGATTCATTAGTTGTGTGTAACACCCAGTGCTCATCACCACACGTGCCCTCCTTAATACCCATCACCCGGTTACCCATCCCCCCCCTTCTGTAACCCTCAGTTTGGTTCCGGGAGTCCAGGGTCTCTCATGGTCTGTCTCCCTCTCTGATTTCTTCCCATTCAGTTTTCCCTCCCTTCCCCTGTGGTCCTCAGTGCTATTCCTTATGTTCCACATAAGAGTGAAACCATATGATCGTCTTTCTCTGCTTGACTTATTTCACTTAGCATAATCCCCTCCAGTTCCATCCATGTCGATGCAAATGGTGGGTATTCATCCTTTCTGATGGCTGAGTAATATTCCATTGCATATATGAACCACATCTTTTTTATTTTGTTCATCATTCTATGTAGTCTTTTTATGTAAAGTGATTGCATTTGTTATGTAACGACCCACATGTAAAATGGCATCATTGAAATTATCACCGTATGAAAATTGTAATGCTGATTTATCAGTTTGTTAGAAATTATACAGATGTAACTCTCCTGATAGGAATCTATAATAATATATAGAATTGTGTCACATATGGCAAATCAAAAGTACTATGATTTCTTCTGATACTATAAGATTTTATACTAAAAACTGGAATTATGTGGACATGGACTATTTTACCGTTGCACAAGAAATTTTCTAGAATTTTTCTGCATTATACTGGCAGTGAGACTGACTGATTTTCTTTTACCTCAACAGGGAAACACTGGCCCCTTTGGCAAAGAAGGTATAATAGGCCCAACAGGTAGAACTGTAAGTTTGTTACAATATAGGTCTTCCTTTTCTTTTTCATATTCTTGTTTTTTCCTCTTTAACCCTATTTCTAGAGTAATCCAAAAAGGATCACCCTGGCTATTTGAGAAGCCAAGGGCAAAAATAGATGTACATTTTCATTTAGAAGGTGGTTCCTGAGAACTTAGAGATCATATGTGTAATGAAGGGGGTGTATATAGTGAGGTAGACACTTAAAACTTGAGTTAAGAAAGGAAAATAGAACTGGAGCAGGGGAGAAGGGGCTGAGCATCATTAGTATAGAGGTGATCCCTAAAGCAATAAAAGGAATCCATTTTCTGAAGGAGAAAGCTTAGCAAAAGAACTACAGGCAGCCAAGATTTGAGTCTTTGGAAGTGCCGACCTACTATAAAGGAAAGAGATAGTTGGTGGGAATACCAGGAAAACAGAAAAGCACAAGGTTCAGATAGATGAGTTTCAAGTAAGGAGTGGTTAACAGTGATCTTTAATAAAATAAATTATAGTAGAAGATAAAGTACAGACTGCAGTAAGGAAGGAAATAAATATATTTAATAACTTTTCTCAAATTCCTGCAACAAACTTTTGAAGTAGGTATTATTTCTATTTAAGACATGAGGAAACAGATTAAGTTTACAGAGGTTCACCTAGTTATTCAAGGTGGTACAACTAGTGAATTACATAGGTGATGTTTCTTCCTTCAAGATCAGTGCTCTTTCTGCCCCCATTCAAGCTGTGTCTGGACAGGAAACTGAGACAGTTAGTAGAGGCCAGTGCCTTTAGAAATTTGAGTACGAAATAAAACAGAAAAATAAGACAATGGTTGGCAGAGTGGTCAGGGGAGAGTTTTACAATACTAACAGTAGTGTAAACCTACAAGAGGAAGAACCCAATAGGTAGGGGCAAGTTGAGATTTGGAAAGGAAAGAGGTATTCCCTGCAGGGAATCAATATTTTGAATCCTTTGAAAGTATTATATGGAGAGGCACACAGTCTTAATATAGAAAATGGAATGCTTTGAGTATAAAGTATATTCTCTTTGATAAATTAGGGAAGAATTTCCCACCAAAATTGCTGAATTTTTGGTTTTACAAAATAAAAAGTGTAACTCAACATTTCTCTAGATTTTCAGCATTTACCACTCAGAGTTATATTCAGCATTTACCACTCAGAGCTATATAAGTGGGAGAATTCTCAGATTTTGGTGGATGGTTCTTCAGCAAGCTAAGAAACACATATTTGTGATTACTGAATGATTGTTCTCCTCTGTCAAAAAATGTGAAAATTTAATTGGTCAAGGAAACTATAATAAAGAAATGGCTCAATTAAAATATCTTTTGTTTATAGATAGTTCTTAAAGGTCCTTATGATATTCAACATGCACACCAAATATTTTCCATATTCCATTTTTTCCATTCTAAAGAAACTTCTAAGAAAAGTTCACCATGAGAGAATAAGCACTTGAGAATGGCCAATACTTTGTGGGAAAAAAGAAAAAATTGTGGTGGGGCGTGAAAGACTTGCTTTTCCAAATAAGGAAACATTACTTCTAAGTCATTGTAAATGAAACTATATGGTAGTACAAAGGAATAAACAAATAGATGAGTGTAAACAGGCTAGAGCCCAGAATTAGATCTCAGAATATATAGGAATTTAATTATAACAAAAATGGTATATCTGGATGATTGGGGCTGTAAATTAATAGGAACCCAGAATCAAACTGGTTTTAATAATAAGGAAATTTATATCACATATGGGAAGCCCAGAGGTAGGAAGGGCTTCAGATTTGGTTAATTTAGTGACTCAATCATGTTATCTAAGACCAGGTTCTTTCCATGTCTCTACTCTGCCATCCTGAGTGTTAGCTTCATAATTAGGCTTCTAGCAAGATGACTACAATTTCTCAGCAATTACATCCAGACATAATTATCCAAAGTGAAAACAGCCCTATCTTGGGAAAAAATAAAGTTTTTTTCCAGAAGTCTCCCATAGCATTTTTCCTCATGTCCATTGATCAGCCACATGCCCATTCCTATACCAGTGATAGGGAAAGGAGATGGAATTATTTTTAGTCCTACTGTTGCTGTAAGAAATTGGAACCCTATTTCACCCAACTTCTTTAATCTTTTTTTTTAAAGACTTTAAAGTATAAAAAAAAATCTAGAAAGCTAAAGTGTAGCTTAAGGGTTGAGAAGACCTTTTATATAAGAAAGGAAATCTTAAAACTATATAAAAGAACAGAATATGTGTTTGCTTGAAAATTTTAAAATTTTGAATGGAAAAAGATTCCATAAACAAAATTAATATAAGCTGGGGAAAAGTAATTGCAAAAACACATAATGACTTCATGTATAAAGAGCTCTTACAAATTGGTATGAAAAAGATAGAAAACTCAATAGAAAATTGAAGAACAAATCCAAAAGGTCAATATTTATTTGGAAAGATGCTCTCCTAACTTACAGTCACAGAATGCAAATTAAAGTAATAATAAGATATTACATCTAACTTCTCAGGAGGGTATTAGGGAGAACAGTTTATCACTAGAAGAAATGTGAATTATAGTCTTCATGGAAAGATATTTGTTAAAATGTAAGTGCATATACCTTATGACCAATCAGTTCCACTTGGAGGAATTTATGCCACAGAAATTAAGCACTCAGTACACTAAGGAATGTTTACAAAGATTTTTTTCACAGTAATGGCTGTATTAGCAAAACTTGAAATCACATGTTCATCTGTAAAAGAATGGTTGTGTAAACCATGGTCTAGCCATTTCATAGAATACTACGCAACTATTAAAAACAGTTATATCTAGTTCAGCTGTCTTGTGGTTGTTCATGATGTATTAAGTGTGAAAAATCTGATGCATACAAGAGTATATAATATGATATCAGTATTATAAAATATAACAAATCACCCCATACATACATAAATATATTTGTTGATACTGATTAGGAAAAAAGGTATGAAAAAACGTACATACCAATTTGTTAATACTGGGCTGGAGGTTGGGGGGGGGCATAAAAACAAGTTCTATAAAGGTATCTTAAAAATTAGTTTTTGAAAGTTAATATCCCGGTTTAAAAGGAGTTCAGAACAAGACAGGAAACACAAAAGAAGTGATATCAGTGGTGAAATAATGAGATCGTATTTTTAGCCTGCAAGATGAACAAAGAACGATAGTACATGGTGTGTGTCAGAAGACATACACTCCCATATATTGCAGGCGTGCATGCAATCTCAAACAAACTTTCTGGAGGACAATTTTTATAGAGTACAAGGATATTTGTCACAGTGTTATCATGACCAAAATTAGAAATAATCTAATAGGAAATTCGGTAAAAAGATTATAGTTTATTAAGCACAAATAAGCATTATAATTATCTGGAAGAATGTGGATTAATATGGAAAATATTCATAACATATTGTGAAAGTATGAATTCAGGTTTTGAAAAGATGAATAGTAGTATCTCATTTTTAAAATAAAAAATACATATATAATTTCCACAAGGATGAAAACAAAAATATTAGCAGAAATTTTTTAAATAGTAGGTCCGTCTAATAACAGACTATACTTTCTCTTCAAGTGTACGTGGAAAATCACTGAAATAGACCATATTTTCAATCATTAAAAAACTTTTTACTAAACTTAAGAGAACTGAAGTCATACAAGGTATGTTCTATGGCCATAATGGAATTAAAGTAAAAATCAGTAAACTGGAAAGATAATAAGAAAATCTCCAAACACTTGAAAATTAAACCATGTGCTTCTAAATTATCCATGGATCAAAAAGAAAGTCTCAAGGAAAGTTAGAAAATATTTCAAACTGAATGTTCTTATATACAACATAGCAAAGTTTGTGGGATGTAGCTCAGGAGGAGGAATAGAAAGAGAAAATGAAAGAAAAGGAGGACATCACCCTAGAAACAAGGTTTTCAAAGGCTGAGGTAAACAAATATTAGAAGAATTTAATCTGGTAACTTCCCTTCTAAATCGATCTGTATTTGATTGTCAGATCAGCTGTTTTGACTTAACTGAGTGCTTGTTATCCCTGTCTCACTTTGTGCACAACATGATAAATCAATAAATTGTTTTTGTTTGGGTTTTGCTTTGCTTACTTTAGGAAAAGGAAACTAGAATTTATATAAATTTGCTAAAGAAGTCTTGCTAGATGGAACAAAAACATAAGTTATCATGTTTCTGTATATAGCCTCAACTACATTGGGTAAATAACTCAGTAGCACTAAACCAACATTTTTTGTTTTCTTGTAGGGACCCATAGGTGAAAAAGGCGTTAGAGGTGAAACTGTAAGTTTAAATTTGTGGTTATAGTATCACTTGTCACTAGGCTATGTAAGTTCCATAAAAGCAAGGGCCTTGTTTGATTTTTTTTCATTATTATGTCTCTAATACTTGCGGAGTAAAAATAAAATTACAGTTTTCAGGAAGTAGAACTAATCTATATGGCACATTGTAGTGAGGCCTGAATATAGCCCCTAAACATGTTTAAGAACCTGCCAGTCAAATTCTTGCCAGGCACTGTGTGAAATGGCATGCTTGCCTTGTCGGGCGTCAGGCATTTGCTCTGTGAGCCTTCTACACCAGTGCTGGGGTAGGAGCACAGCCAGGTGGCCTTAGGGGTATGGCCGCTGTGTGCGGTCAGTGCCCAAGAGGGGCAAAGCAGAAGCAAATCATGAGCTATATATTGCAGCCAAATGGAAACAATTGTGAGAGGATGGACAAAAGGTACATAGCACATTCTGGCCCTATATGGCTTACGCTGGCACTATTTCCTACTTTTCTGGGATGCCAGTTCTTCCAGGTTAAAGGAGATATTTTGTAAAGAGGCCACTTTCCCAGCAGAGATTCTGCTAAACTTACTAAAGCACCAGCTTAAACAGAGCGCAGGCATGGAGTAAAATGAGGGGGAGCGAAACCAAGTACAGAAGGCAAATAAGAATAAACTTAAAGGTTGCAGAAAAGTCTTGCTTAAAAGGTAATGAAATTACATTGACAGCTGACATTTTCTCTTTTCACCGTAGGGTATGCTTGGGGCTCAGAATAAGTAAGTTGCAGTTATGTTAATTAGCTGAAGAAGGGAAATTAAGTGATTTTAGATAGCCTAAGAATCCCCAGAGGGATCAAATCAGGGTTAGGAAACCGCAAGGCCCTATGGCAATGTCACAGGCATATCGTATGAAAGAAAATTCAGCAGCTCTGATGGATTGCAAATTCAGCGGATGATGCCTGAAATTTTAGGTTGTGCTGATAGACATATGGCATCCAGAATAAAGCAGGTGGTGGCACCAGTCAGGCCATCCCCACAGGGGAACATGGACAAAAGTAAAGCACATTCAGAGAAGGGCTCTCTCAGATCAGTGATCTATGTGGGAGCCATGTCCTGGAAAAACCAGTCGAAATAGCTGGAATGTTTTGCCCTTGCCAGACTTCTGCAACCTGAGCATCCCTTTCCTTTGTTCTCACTGCTCTCTCTTCACTTCCCGAGTTTTGCACCTGCTTTTTTCTTGCCCATGCTCTTTATTCCTGTAGTTCCTATTCATGAAGTTGTAATTTAAAGATAATTTGCTCAAGGTGGACTTACTTGCTCACACTTTATCCTCAACCCAACTGCCACCTGTGGACATAATAACTAGTAGTCAGGACATAGTACAAGGCCTGGGAAGTGTTCCTTAGTCTTGACTTAAATGTCCTCTTCTCAGAGAGGCTTTTTCTCACTAGCCTATGTAAAATAGCAATGCCCCCATCTGCCTGAGATTCCCTATCTTTTCTTAATCTGCTTCCTTGCAACCTGACATATTACATATTTATTTGGGTTTCTTGCTTTTTATATCTCTCCTCACTAGATTATGGGCTCCATGACACAGACAATTTTATCTGTTGTTTGTTATAAAGCTGTGTGTGCAACACCTAAGATGGTGCCTACCTTATAGTTCATGTTCAATAAATATTTAGTAAATTACCGGTGAATGAATTAGAAAACATTTGAGGTGTTGGGACATGATAGCTGTCTTTAAACATTTGAAAGGAAGAATCTGTATAATATGAGTGACTCTCGAGGATAAATTTTAAATTGTTTATTTGTTGAATTGAATTTTCCATTTCTGTGTTTAAGTAACTGACTGCCTAAAGACTTCTAGGTACCTATTATGTTTCCGAATATATCCTCAAGGCGGTCAGCCTCAAATAATACCAGTACATGGGGCATTTTTGGAATGAATTTTTATTAGCCAAGATCTATTGTATTGAGACAAATATGATACTTCACTCTTCATACAAAGATCAGAAATGTAAGAATCTATCAAGCAGGATTTATAAATCTTATTTTTCAATCTTCTGTGAAGATGGCATAAGAATTTATAAAGCTATGCCATTTTATACCAAGACCAAATCATTACTCAATGCCTTAAAGTTTAAAAAAAAAAAAAAAGGTTACAGCTCATTATACAATACATGAATGTAGCCCCTTTAGAATAAATTTGGGTTTCTTGGCTAGGAAGCTTTATATCTTCTACAATTTAACATTATAAACTCTAGTGTTGGTCCCAAATAGGTCCTCTCCACTGCTAAGAAAGTTGTTTTTATATTGCCATATATTAAAGAGTGACTTTTTCCTTTCTATTCTGTATTTGCTCCATATCTGCCTATATGTGCTCCATATCTGCCTGCCTATGGACTATTTTAAAAATAAGTCTTCGCACTCCTATATATATATATATGTATATATATATATATATATGCTCTAAACTGACCCAGAGTTTTATGACATCTTAAGAAGCCTTCCTAGCATATAGTGTGTAGAACCCCTTCCTCTCCCCTGCTTCAAAACTATTATGTTAATGGCAAATTAATCTTAAAAAGTTATAAAAATCTCCTGGTTTCCATGAGGCACCAAACACTGTTAGAATGTGATTAATTTATGAAGTAAGTAATGCAAAAATGATCACCAGATATATAAGATACAATTAGTAAAAAAATAAAATTTTAACTCATAACAAAAATAATACCCTGGTGTCAATCATCTGAAAAGGATTTTGACAAAATGGCACAACTTGAAACATATAGCTTAAAGCCACAGAAGTGGAAAAAATAGAGAATGATCTCAGCATTTAAATTTTTAGATTAGCTGCCTCATTTTTATAGCATATTATTTAATGAAAATCAGTAAAATGTTGAAGAATACAATTGACATTTTCTCACATATTATAAGTTCATGTGTCTTTACAGTTCTTGATTAGCAGAATTATCTTATTTGCCTCCAGTTTGAAAGTGAAGAAGATGCCTTATAAGGAAAAGCTAAGTTATGGGAAAATATGTCCTAAATATTAACAAATTAAGAATTTAAAGTACATATGTATATGATTCTTTTTAAAATTCATAGATAGTATAATTCATCCAAATAAAAAATTATCAGACTCTTTTAATTCAAGTACATACTTCCTTATATTCATACAAACTTCAAATTTAAAATTCCCAACTTGTATGTGTGTGGTCACCTTCTTTCTTCACATATAAAATATGAAGAAGAAAATTGATAAAATGTTTGAAAATCACAATTTTAAAGTGAATCTTAGAGATTTATCTTCACCAAATCTTGTTACAGTTGAGATATCTGAGATTTAAATGTGCAGCAACTCACTCAAGGATATATAGTTAATTAGGTACAGAGATAAGACCAGAGCCCAGGTCTCCCAATTCCCACACTATTGTACTTTTCTATTAATTATAGTATGTCTCAGAAAATAAGCTTTAGGAGCAACTTGGGCAAGAAGATGGTATAAGATAGATACATACATACATACATACATATATACATACATACATACATACATTAAGAATAGCTCAGCCATTTATATGGCAGATTCCACATAAGTAGATTCCTAATTGTAGTTATCTTCTGTTCCTTATAATTCACTGATTCCATCCTAATCATATTACTTCTAATAAATATTATTTAATATTACTAAATTACCAATTAAACCCTCTAAATCAGTGGTTCTCAACCAGGAGCCATCTCCCCAACTACACACAACCACAGGAGACATTTGGCAATATGTAGAGACATATTTGGTTGTCACAACTGCAGAAAAGGGAGAGTTGCTAGTTGCATCTAGTGAGTAGAGACTAGGGATGCTACTAAACATCCTATAATGTAAGCTTCTCAATTTATAAATGAGAATAAGGAAGCTCTCTGTACCTAAGCCAGCCTAAAGTGAAGATTATGAAACTAAGTCAAGATTTCATTTACATAAAGGCAAAGTCTAACATACTCGGGTTCAAGGACATGCACTTATCAGTATTTTTAAAGAGTAAGAAAAAATATGTTACCTTTGGAGGATCAAATGTGAATTCTGGGATTAAATGGAAAGAGAGTCTATTTCCAATAGTAGTGCTTTGACTATGGCCAAATTATCACCATAACATTAACATTATTCACATTAATTTGGTTTCCCTTTAGGAAATTAACATAGACAATCATAGTTTCATTTTAAACTGCTTTTTTATAAACTGCTTTAGATACTTTTTCTATAGTATCTAGAGAGAGTGAGCTAAAGGAATAGAAAAGAACTAATAAATGCTATATTTTTGAATAATATTTTGTTTTACTTGGCTAATTGCCTTGTTCTATGTAGTTATTTTCTTAGGGTTGTCTTGCTCTGTCTTGTTTGGTTGCAAGTATTTCATTTGATCATATTTGCGATGACCTGACTTGTTTTGGATAACAAGCTGAAAAGAAATTAATAAAATCAGCAGTAGAAGTAGTTTCTTCTTTTTATGATAAATTCCTCTTTCAAAGTCAAAGATAAAACATATGTTTTGTCCTGAACCACCAGAGAGATTTTGCAAATATCAGAAATATGCCAAGTGGGGTGAAATGTCAACTGTTTATTTTTACAATGTTGTTCCAGAATGGAGAAACTTACGCAGCCAAATTCATTCTGAGCCTCTGTATATTTAAAGGCTGTCTCCGATAAGACATTTCCGTAATTTATCATGCAGCTCCTGAGGTACAAGTTTTATACATTCTTTACTTTCAATTGTAATCATAAGCCATGCAAACTAAGAAATGGCCAGCAAGCATGGTACTGGAGTACTCTATCATTTTTTAAGTTACTATTGTTGGCTCTAGTTGTCACAGGATATTTAGAATCAACAGCTCTGGCAGTACTTAATATAAGTCAAGCATAACATCAACATTATTCAAATCTCAACTGAAGATAAATTGTGTCTTGTCATCTTTTAACCATAATCTGAATTTGACTCAATGTCATCTTAACATTCAGCTGACCATCAAATAAGTGAAAGTTTGAGCAGACATTCTTTTTTTTTTTTAAGATTTAATTTATTCATTTCAGAGAGAGAGAGAGAGCACAAGTTGGGGGGACAGGCAGAGGAAGAGGGAGAAGCAGACTTTCCGCCGAGCGAGCAGGGAGCCGGATGCGGGGCTCGATTCCAGGACCCTGAGATCACGACCTGAGCTGAAGGCAGACGCTTAATGACTGAGCCACCCAGGCACCCCGAGCAGACATTCTTTTTCTTTTTTAAGATTTTATTTATTTATTTGAGAGAGAGAGAGCACAAGCAGTGGGAGGGGCAGAGGGAGAAAGACAAGCAGACTCCCCGCTGATCAGGGACTTGGATGTGGAGCTGGATCCCATGACCCTGAGATCATGACCTGAGCCAAAGTCAGATGCTCAACTAACTGAGCCACTCAGGCTCGCCTTGAGCAGACATTTTTTTATTATTATGTTATATTAATCACCATACATTACATCATTAGTTTTTGATGTAGTGTTCCATGATTCATTGTTTGTGTATAACACTCAGTGCTCCATGCAGTACGTGCCCTCTTTAATACCCATTACCAGGCTAACCTATCCCCCACCCCCCTCCCCTCTAGAATCCTCAGTTTGTTTCTCAGAGTCCATAGTTTGAGCAGACATTCTTAACAGTGAATACTCTTGTTTCTTTCTTTTTTTTTTAAAGATTTTTTATTGATTTTTTGACAGAGAAAGAGACAGCGAGAGAGGGAGCACAAGCAGGGGGGTGGGAGAGGGAGAAGCAGGCTTCCCACTGAGCAGGGAGTCCAATGTGGGGCTGGATCCCAGGACCCTGGGATCATGACCTGAGCCAAAGGCAGACGCTTCATGACTGAGCCACCCAGGCACCCCAATTACTGTTGTTTCATTTTGAAAACTGTCAACATAACTTTTCACATTTTGCTCTACACATTTTAATTATTCTAATTTCTAAATTAATACTAGTTAATTTTAACAATATCCATTCATTCAATAACAATTTTCAAACACCTGCTACAAAGTAGTCACTATTCTTGTTCCAGAAAATGAAAAAGTGACTAAGACACTCTTAAGGGTTCCTAGGGATTTTCCACTCTGTTATGTACTATGGAATGCAGAAGTGGTTGGTTGAACAGGAGAAAGGTAGCCAGGGAGGGGTGAGCAAGGTGGGTATAGAGTTTTAAGGACATACTGGAAGAGGAATTAGAGTTAAACAGACAGAGAAAGTAAGGAAGAGCATTCCTGGTCAAGGAAATAGCACATGCAAAAGAAAGCATGTGTGAAAGAACTTTGAAGATTCAGAGATCTATAAGTAGTTGGTTATGGATGGAGTGTAGGTGTGTTGGGGGGAGTAAGTAGAGGTGAGGCCCATATTTTGAAGAGGAGGCAGTGGTGTACATTGATTAAGAACATATACTTTTTTATTCAGTTGAGTTCAATTTTAATCCTAGCTCTGTCCGGTTATTTGCTGGTTGCCATTCTCTTAACTGAAATATAGCACACAACTTGGCATATAGTTAGTTCTCAAAAAGTGAGCACACGACTTAGTATGTAGCAAGTTCTCAATAAATAGTAGCTATCACTGTTAGGAAGTTTATAACTTATCTTCTAGACAATAAAGAGCCATTGAATAATCTTAACTAAATAATGACCTGATTAGATTTCCATTTCATAAGTAAAATATAGTTAGCAGAGTAGAAAGAATAAAGTCAGGACGTCAGATTAGGAGTCCAAGCAAAATGTGATGCCTTGGCTAGGGCTGTTATAACAAATTGCCATAGACTGGATGGCTTAAACAGCAAACATTATTTCTCTTAGTTTAGAGGCTCTGAAGTCCAAGATCAAGGTGCTGGTAGGTTCAGTGTCAAGTGAGGATCTTCTTCCTGGTTTGCAGACAGCTGCCTTCTTGCTGTATCCTCATATGGTAGAGAGATCATTTGTCTGGTGTCTCTTCTTAGAAGGTCACTACCATTTATAAGGGCTCCACGTGACCTAATTACCTCCCAAAGACCCACCTCCAAATGCCATCACATTGGAGATTAAGGCTTTAATATGTTAATCTGGGGCGGGGGGGGGGGGGAAGGGGGGATACAAACATTCAGTGTATAACACATGATTAACACTAAACTACGACAGTTGCTGTGAAGACAGAGAAGTAGTATTTTGGAGAGATTTGGAGGTCAATTCAATAGTAGTAGGTAGCCAAATTATAGGTGGATGTTGATGGAAAAGGAGGCGTCTAAGAACATGAAAGTTTCCATCTTTGCTGATAAGGTGGATGGTAGATAGAAATAACAGGAAAAACATACTTAAGCAGTATTAACTTTTTTAAATGTTAAATTTATAATTGTTTATTAAAACGAATAAATTCAGTTCCTAGTAATATCAGTAAAACATGAAATATCCAGCTTGTTCATGAATGTGTGTGAAAGTTGAATAAAAAGAGCATATAACTTCAATATAGTAAAGCAACTTTGAATCTTATGACCTGCCTCACAGGAAAGGCAGTGGTAGAGGTTGAATCTTAGTTGTCTTGTTTATACCAAACTGAAAGCATAAGATATACATACTGTGCTTTGTCTCCATTTTTTCTAGGGTCCCCAAGGGCCAAGAGGTCAACCAGGGCCTCCAGTGAGTTTATTTACATTAATATCTGTTTACATTGATGCTTATATGCTTGCCTGGTTTGAGATCTCTACTGAAAAATTAAAATTTGTTATGTTATAGGGTCCACCTGGAGCACCAGGCCCAAGGGTAAGTTTTCTTGGTTTTGTTTACTTTATCTTAGTATATTACATTAAAGCTTTTTAAAGCTTCTTCTAATTCCCTGTTAAAAGGTGTTTCTCCTCCCTACCTCTGTTCTTTTTGCTAATCCGATATAGAGTCTTCCCAACTACAGTAACAAAATCTAAACCCCAGACTTCTTGTCTATAAAATGGGAATGGTCTCTTACTTTCTTGGGTGGATTTGAGTTTTATTTTACTTTTTTAACATTTGTTTATTTATTTGAGAGAGAGAGAGTGGTAGGGGGCAGAAGGAGACAGAGAATCTTAAGCAGACTCCCCACTGAGGGGGGGGAGCCCAACCCGGGGCTCAATCCCATGACCCTGGGATCATGACCTGAGCTAAAATCAAGAGTTGGATGCTCAGCCAACTGAAGTACCCAGGTGTCCCATGAGTTTTAAATAAGAAGTAAAGCACACAGCACAGTGCCTGACATAATAGGTGCTCAAAAAAATACTAACTCCTTCCATTTCTCCCTGCTTCTGAGTTCTGGCTCTCCTTTTTTAAATGTTCTTTTTCTACCAAACAGTAACCCACTTCTTAGGCCTTACGTGAATCCTTCTCAGTTGCTGGTGGCTGTAGAAGCCCTCAGATTTATGTATTTGCTTGTTACCTATGACAACCCAGAGCTCTCTACCCTTATCTTTTTTCTTTTTTTTTTTTCTATCCTTATCTTTGAAGCAATGCTTCTGTTGCCTCATTCTCAGCTGTTATCTCCTGGACTCTAAAGTTCCAAGTTTGGTTCCCCACATGCTTTGAATTCACTCTCATACTCAATAATCTATTTGTCTTCCTTCTTCCTGCAAGAGGTCTCCTTCCATCCCCAACCTTCACCCCTGCCCCACTCTTACAGCAGCCTGGTCAAATACAATGGTCCTTGTTCAGATTTCCTGCCTAAAAAAGATGCACCATTGGCTGTATTATCCTAAACAAGGCCTAGTCCTATGCTTTCTGGCCTTACTTATTTCTACATGCTGCTCTAGTATTGTTTGGATCTTTGACAGTTCTAGCAGGTGGATTACTATGGTCTATTCTCAGCAGGCCAGAAATGCTTCATTCCTTTTAGCTTTTCATCAGGGCAAAGAATAACTCTCAAGCAAGATGCCACAGGAAGATTATATCCTTGGAAACAGGAGTTTCATTCCCCATGATTTTTAAAAATTACTCCCCGTTTCTGGCCATCTGACTGGGGGATTGAAACCTTCCCTGGCATGAGCATCAGTAGGAATGCCTGTCTCTAATCTTAAAGTATTCTCTACTTCTGGTCCTCCTTCCCCACTAGCTCTCCACAAAGCATGGGTTACAAATACCTTCATCAGTTTTCTTCTCACTTTATAATGACTTTGATATAAGTCCTAAAAGATCACTGGCAAATTAGAGGTGTTTAGTGAAAGTTTTCACATTGAAATACCAAACTTTGTGGCACCATAGCCCTGTCTCACTTGAAAAATGTTTGTATGTGTTCCTATACAGCCAAAATGAAGTAGTATGAGAGATTTTTGCTCTGAACAAAACGTGGATAAGAATATATACTTTGAGGAATTATTAGGATTAAATAAGAAAATACATGTGCTTGTCACATTGTAGATACTTAATAAATTTTAGTTTCTTTATTTCCTTCTTTTCTTCCTTTCTTTCCTTTTTGTCTTCCTTCCTCTTGGTCAGTATGAAAGCTAGTTTCCTTATATTATCTTCCTGGGACTTGCACAGGCCATGGTAGGAAAGCGGCAGTGTAACCCTGAGAAGGAGTCTAAATGTCAATGAGAAAATACCTATATATTTTTTCTAAGGTCAACTTATGATCATATCTTCTTTGAAATTCTTCCTAATTCCTTCTCATCACACTGCAAGGTAGAACTTCCCCTTTGTATTGATAATCATTTTCATGCCAGTCTCTTTCTATTATGAGATTGTGAACTCTCTATTTTTTTAATTTCTTTTCCATCCAAGCTTTTAATAAGTGTTGAATGAATGAATAAATGAGTCTAAAAAGCAAGTTGCATCTCTTGGAAAATTTCAGTGGGAATCCTCCAAGATAGAATATTTCACTTGGAGGGAAATAATGTCTAGAATGGAATAGGATCATTGAATTAGAGATAGACGTTCTCTTAGTAATTTATTTAGCCATTATTTGAGACTGACTTGTGACTCATTAGTGATTCTTTTTTCTTAAAAAAGCATTTGACAAAATAATACAACATCCTTTCCTGATTAAAAATCTTCAGGGCACCTGGGTGGCTCACTCATTAAGCGTCTGCCTTCGGCTCAGGTCGTGGTCCCAGGGTCCTGGGACGGAGCCCCGCATCGGGCTTCCTGCTCAGCGGGAAGCCTGCTTCTCCCTCTCCCACTCCCCCTGCTTGTGTTCCCTCTCTCACTGTCTGTCTCTCTCTCTGTCAAATAAATAGAATCTTTAAAATAAATAAATAAATAAAATAAAGCTCTTCGAAGTACAGGGATAGAGGGAACATACCTTAACATCATAAAAGCCATCTATGGAAAGCCCACACGAATATCATTCTCAATGGGGGAAAACTGAGAGCTTTTCTCTTAAAGTCAGGAACACGACAAGGATACCCACTCTAACCATTATTGTTCAACATAGTACTAGAAGTCCTAGCCTCAGCAATCAGACAACAAAAAGAAATAAAAGGCATCCACGTTGGCAAAGAAGAAGTCAAACTCTCTCTCTTCGCAGATGACATGATACTTTATGTGGAAAGCCCAAAAGACTCCACCCCCAAGTTATTAGAACTCATACAGCAATTCGGCAACGTTTCAGGATACAAAATCAATGCACAGAAGTCAGTTGCATTTCTATACACTAACAGTGTAACTGAAGAAAGAGAAATTAAGGTATCAATTCCATTTACAACAGCTCCAGAAACCATAAGATACATAGGAATAAACCTAACCAAAGAGGTAAAGGATCTATGCTCTAGAAACTACAGAACACTTATGAAAGAAATTGAGGAAGACACAAAGAGATGGAAAAACATTCCACGCTCATGGATTGGAACAGTTTAGTGAGTCTTATTCAGAATTCTTTTAAAATGAAATTAAATGAAAGAAGAAAAAAATACAGGGAGTGACTGCTTGATGGGTATGAGGTTTCTTTTAGAGGTGATGGAAATATTCCAAAATTAAGTAGTGATAATGGCTACACAACATAGTGAATTACTAAAAGCAACTGAATTGTACACTTTAAAAAATGGCTAAGATGGTGGATTTTATGTTATGTGAGTTTTATTTCAATTAAAAAAGCAAAAAAAAATTCAGTATATCAACCCTAGTAAGAATAAATATGGTTTTGTAAAACTTTTCAGTTAAATGTATGTATTTTTGGGTGAGCCTTATCATGAAGTAAAAATATACTTCTTGCTATGGGTCAAGATAAGTTTGAAAACCTCGAATCCAGTTTAACTCCCCTTTCTTAATACCTATGGAAGTAAAGTAACGTGCCCAAGTTCCTAAAGAGGAATAGCTAAAAAGTGTTTCAGGAAAAGGAATATATATTGATGGTGCTTTTGGGTTTGAGGATATTATCACAGTGATGGCCAGACCTCAGCGCACATGGTAAAATATTTAGAAACTAACAAATCTACAACAGGCTGTCAAAGTTAACCAAAAATGATTGGTGGGGAGCAGGGAAGAACAAGATGAGTATGTGTGTTAGAGTGGGGGGTGGAAACAGTAATCATTAAAAATAATTAAATGAGATAAGGAGTATTCAACTGATTTACTCCAATGAGAGGGTCAACTGTGAAACCTGGATTGGTGAATATAGAGGTTGCAGCTGCTGGTATAGTCCTGGTTCCCTAGGACAAGCGGTTTACTTCCACTGTGGAGAGGGGTATGACCTGAAATCAGTTCTTATCCCATCAATGTTTACCCTATCCAGTGATCTTAAGACTTCAGAAACCTTAAAAATAACATTGTTCCTCAAAATACTAGAGTGCTCAGATTAGATCTAAATGTTATTCAAATAAGCTGGGGAAGAATTATGAAGATTTCATTCCCCCAAGGTATAATGAATCCTAATTCCCCTCATTAGTGCCAACAATCTGATTACTTCTTATTCTCTATATTCTATTTTATGTTCATGTTTATAAACTTTAAGGGATTTTCATGTGAGAACGTGTTCTCTCTAACAAGAGCACATGGAGGGAGCTTCTGCTTTCGGATTCCTTCATTGCACCTAATGAGAGTTTTACACTCAGATGTGGGCACTTAGATTTGCTGAAAGTCTTCCCCCAGCAAATCCTCTTAATAGTCTCTCTCAGCCTGCCCTCACTAAAGACTATCCTTGGGAAAACATTAATAATTTCAACAAATTGAATGCCTACTATGTGCCAGGCATGAGCTAGGCTTTGGGACTATATTGGGAATTATACAAATATGTGTACTGCCAAGAAAATTTATGAGTGACTAAGTGTTATGACATTTCTTTCTAATGCCTATTGGGAGGGGGAATAAAAGCCTTTTTCATTGGGTTAACATTTAAAATTGCTGGTACCTTACTATGCATTCAGAAACATACTCTACACTATTAATCTACTAAAAGCCACTGTGTTCTTCACTGTCACCCATTCACAGAAAATTAAAAAATAGTCATTTTACTTAATAGACATGTAAGGCCTCTGTTGGTGGATGTTTGTTTCCAATCTTTTACTAATACAAACAGTACAAATGTCCAGTCCCCATGCTTATCATTTTGCAGAATATCCATAGGACTAATTCCCAGCAGTGGGATGGTTGAGTGTAAGGGATAATGAGCATATTTATTTATGTTTGTTTATTTATTTATTATTGTTGTTAATTTTGGTAAAATATACATAACATAAATTTATCATTTTAACCATTTTAAGTGTACAGCTCAGTAGCATTAAGTACCTTCACGTGTTGTGCAGCCATCTCCACTATCCATCGCCAGAACTTTTTTGCTCTTTCAAAACTGAAGCTCCGTACCCATTAAATAAAAATTCCCCCATTCCTCCTTTCCCCAGCATCTGGCAACTACCATTCTACTTTCTGTCTCTATTAATTTGACTACTCCAGGAACATCATGTAAGTGACAGTCATACAGTATTTTACCTTTTATGACTGGCTTATTTCACTTAGCATAATATCTTCAAGATTCATCTGCATTGCAGCGTGTGTTGGAATTTCTTTCCTTTTTAAGGCTGAATAATATTCCATTGTCTGTATATATACATCTGGTTTATCCAGGTGGACATTTGAGTTGCTTCCATCTTTTGATTATTGTGAATAATGCTGCTATGAACATAGGTGTACACGTATCTGTTTGAGTCTTTCCTTTCAATTCATTTTGGTACATACCCAGAAGTGGCATTGCTGGATCATATAGTAATTCTATGTTTAATTTTTTGAGGTACTGCTTTACTGTTTTTTTATAGCAGCTGCACCCTAACACATTCCCACCAGCACTGCACAGGGTTCCAGTATCTCCACATCCTTGCCAACACTTTATATATTCTAGTTTGTCTGTTTGTTGGTTTTTTATAACACCCATCCTAATGGGTGTGAAGTGGTATCTACTTGTGGTTTTGATTTGCATTTCCCTAATGATTAGTGAGGTTGAACATCTTTTCATGTGCTCATTGAGTTGTATATATTCTTTGGAAAATGTCTATTCAAGTCCTTTGCCCATTTTTGAATTTGGTTGCTTGTTGTTGTTAGGTTGTAGGAGTTCTTTATATACAGTGGATATTAATCCCTTATCCAGTATATGACACAAATATTTCCTTCCATTCCATGGGTTGCCTTTTCACTCTGTTGATAGTGTCTTTTGCACAGTCTTTAATTCTGATGTAGTCCAATTTGTCTGTATTTTCTTGCCTTGCTTTTACTGTCATATCCAAGAAACCATTGCCAAATCCAATGTAATGAAGTTTTTCCCCTGTTTTTTCTAAGAGGTTTATAGGTTTAGTCCAAAGTCTTTGATTTATTTTGAGTTTCTTTTTATATATGATGTGAGGTAAGAGTCTAACTTCATTCTTTTGTATGTGAATATCAAAATTTTCCAGCACTATTTGTTGAAGACTCTTCTTTCCCAATTCTTGACACCTTGGTCAAAAATCATTTGACCGTATGTGTGAAGGTCTACTCCTGGATTCTATTCTAGTCAATTGGTCTATGTCTATCTTTATGATAGTACCACTGTTTTGATTACTGTAGCTTTGTAGTAAGTTTTGAAATTGAAGTGTGAGGCCTTCAACTCTTTTCTTCTTTTTCAGGATTATTTTGACTATTTAGAATCTATATTCTCTTTTTTATTTACCTGTATAGCTATGTTTAGCAGTACTCTTTTTTTTTTGGACTTCAACTATACTTTTTTTTTTATGTTCAGTTAACCACTGTATAGTACATAATTAATTTTTGATGTAGTGTTCAGTGATTCATTAGTTAAGTATAACACGCAGTGTTCATCACAGCAAGTGCCCTCCTCAATACCCATTACCCTGTTACCCCCCAATCCTCTCCCCTCTGAAACCCCCAGATTGTTTCTCGGGGTCCATAGTCTCTCATGGTTCATCTCCCTCTCTGATTTCTCCCCCTTTGGATTTCCCTCCCTTCCCCTATGGTCCTCGTGTTATTGCTTATGTTCCACATATGAGTGAAACCATATGATAATTGTCTTTCTGCTTGACTTACTTCACTTAACATAATCCCCTCCAGTTCCATCCATGTCTATGCAAATGGTGGGTATGCATCGTTTCTGATAGCTGAATAATCTATTGTGTATATGTACCACATCTTCTTTATCCATTCATCTGTTGAAGGGCATCTCAGCTCCTTCCACAGTTTGGCTATTGTGGACATTGCTCCTATGAACACTGGGGTGCACATGCCCCTTCTTTTCACTACATCTGTATTTTGGGGTAAATACCTAGTAGTGCAATTGCTGGATTGTAGGGTAGCTCTATTCTTAACATCTTGAGGAACCTCCATACTGTTATCCAGAGTGGCTGTACTAGCTTTCATTCCCACCAGCAGTGTAAGAGGGTTCCCCTTTCTCCACATCCTTGCCAACATTTGTTGTTTCCTGTTTTGTTAATTCTTACCATTCTAACTGGTGTAAGGTGGTATCTCATTGTGGTTTTGATTTGTATTTCCCTGATGGCTAGTGATGTTGAGCATTTTTTCATGTGTCTGTTAGCCATTTGTATGTCTTCTTTTGAAAAGTGTTTGTTCATGTGTTCTGCCCATTTTTTGACTGGGTTATTAGCTTTTTGAGTGTTGAGTTTGAGAAGTTCTTTATAGATCTTGGATATCAGCCCTTTATCTGTAATGTCATTTGCAAATATCTTCTCCCATTCTGTGGGCTGCCTCTTAGTTTTGTTGACTGTTTCCTTTGCTGTGCAGAAGCTTTTTATCTTGATGAAGTCAAGAGTTCATTTTTGCTTTTGTTTCCCTTGCCTTTGGAGATATGTCTTGAAAGAAATTACTGTGGCCAATGTCGAAGAGGTAACTGCCTATGTTCTCCTCTAGGATTTTGATGGATTCCTGTCCCACATTGAGGTCTTTCATCCATTTTGAGTTTATCTTGTGTATAGTGTAAGGGAATGGTCCAGTTTCATTCTTCTATATGTAACTGTCCAATTTTCCCAGCACCACTTATTGAAGAGACTGTCTTTTTTCCATTGGATATTTTTTCCTGATTTGTCAAAGATTAGTTGACCATAGAGTTGAGGACTCTTTATTTCTTCATTTGGTTTCAAGTTTCTTCCTCGTAGCCTTTAATTTCAATTTAAAGGACTGCCTCTATTATCTTTCTAGGGAAGGTTTGCTAGTGATAAATTCTCTTAGTTTTTGTTTATCTAGGAATGTTTTAATTTTTCCTTCATTTTCAAAGGATAGTTTTGTTGGATATAGAATTCTTGGTTGACAGTCTTTTTCTTTCAACACTCTGAATGTGTCATTCCACTGCCTTCTTGCCTTTATGATTTTTTATGAAAATTTATCTGTTAACCTCATTGAGGATCTCCTGGGTCTAATGAGTCTTCTCTCTTTCTGCTCTCAATATTTTCTGTTTTTCTTTAGCTTTCAACAGTTTGATTATGATGTGTCTGGGGAGTTTGCTGAGCTTCTTGGATTTGTAGGTTAGTGTTTCTCATCAAATGTTCAGCTCTTCCTTTTTTTATAATTGAGGTATAATTGACATATAACATTGTATTAGTTTCAGGTGGTTTAGGTTATTTCCATTTCTTGTCTATTGTAAATAATGCTGCAGTGAACATAGGAAATCATATATGTTTTCAAATTAGCATTTTTGTATTCTTCAGATAAATACCCAGAATTAGACTAGCTGGATCATTTGGTAATTCTATTATTTTTTTGAGGAATCTCCATATTGTTTTTCACAGTGGCTCTACCAATTTACATTTCCAACAACACTGTACAAGAGCTTCCCTTTCTCCACATCCTCTCCAACACTTGATATTTCTTATCTTTTGATAATAGCCATTCTAACAGTTGTGAAGTGATAGCTCATTGTGGTTTTGATTTGCACCTCCCTGATGATTAGTGATGTTAAGCACCTTTTCATAAACCTGTTGGCCACTTGTATGTCTTCTTTGGAAAAAATGTCAATTCAGATCTTCTGCCCAATTTTTAATTGGATTGTTTTGGGTTTTTTTTGCTATTGAGTTGTATGAATTCTCTATATATTTTGGATATTAACCCCTTACCAGATTATATGATTTACAAATATTTTCTCCCATTCAGTAGGTTGCCTTTTCATTTTGCTGATTGTTTCTTTCGCTGTGCAGAAGCTTTTTAGTTTTATGTGGTCTCACTTGTTTATATTTTTTGTTACCTTTGCTTTCGTTGTCAAATCCAAAAAAAAAAATTATCACCAAAACTGATATCGAGGAGCTTACCACCTGTGTTTTTTTCAAGTCTTTATCCATTTTGGGTTAATGTTTGTGTATGGGTAAGGTAGTGGTCCAGTTTCATCCTTTCGCATGTGGCTGTCCTGTTTTCCCAATACCATTTATTGAAGAGACTGCCCCTTCCCCATTGTATATTTTTGGCTCCCTTCTTGTAAATTAATTGGCCATATAAGCATGGATTTATTTCTGAGTTCTCTATTCTGTTCCATTGTTCTATGTGTCAGCTTTAATGCCAATATCATACTGTTTTGATCACTATAGATTTTAATATAGTTTGAAATTAGGGAGCATGATACCTCCAGCTTTGTTCTTCTTTCTCAAGATTGCTTTGGCTATTCAAGGTCTTTTGTGATTCCATAAAAATTTTAGAATTGTTTGTTCTATTTCTGTGAAAAGTGCCATTGGAATTTTGTTAAGGGATTGCATGACTCTGTAGATTGCTTTGGGTAGTATGGACATTTTAACAATATTAATTCTTTTAATCCAAGCATGGAATATCTTTCCTTTTGTTTGTATCTTCTTGTTTAATTTCTTTCATCACTGTCTTACAGCCATTATTTCTTGAAATATTCTTTCTGCCCCTTTTTCTCTCTTCTCCCTTTCTGAGACTCCCATTATGCATATGTTATTATTCTTTTGGTGTTCCATAAGTTTCAGAGCCTCTGTTCATTTTTTTCACTCTTTTATCTGTATACTCTACTGACTGGAAAATCTCAGTAAACCTGTCTTCAGGTTCATTGATTCTTGTGTTACTGAAATCTACTGTTGAGCCTCTCTAGTAAATTCTCATTTCATTTTTTTGTACCTTCCAACTGCAGAATTTCTAGTTGGTTCTTTTCCATAATTTCTATTTTTTTGCAATTGATATTCTTTATTTATAAGATATCTTTTTCATATTTTCCTTTAGTTCTATAGACATGGTTTCCTTTAGTTTTCTGAACATATCTAAAATAGCTAATAAATATCTTTGTCTACATAGTACAACATCTGGGCTCCCTCAGGAGCAGTGTCTATTGATTGATTGCATTTTTGTTTGCTTATGGGCCATACTTTAATGTTTATTTGCATGTCTTTTATTGTTGTTTTGTTGAAAACTGTACATTGTAAATAATGTAATGTGGCATTTCTAGAAATAAAATTGCTCCCCCCGGCCCCTGGGTTTATTTTTGTTGCTATTTCTTGTTGTTTGTTTAGTGACTTTTCTGAATATTATAAAGTCTGTGTTCTTTGACAAGTGTGACCACTAAAGTCTACTCAATTAGCTTAGTGGCCATCTAACAATTGGAAAGAGATTTCCTTAAGTGGAAGAACCAGTAAATCTCCCAGCTTTTACCAAATGTCTCTGTGTATGTTGGGGCACCCCTTCATTGTTTAGCCAGGCAACTGAAAACTACACCTTAGCTTTAACTTCCCGATTTCACAGAGACTAAAAGCCAGAGGAGAGAACTTAGGGTCATCTCAGATATTTTCTAAGAATGTGCACAACCTTACATATGCACATGGACTTTTAGATTTCCAGAAATATGTCAAAGATTTTCAGAGTCTTTGTGGACATCTCATTCCCTACCTTTTTCTTGTAAGCTTTTTGTTAACTTATTGTTTGCCCCAACTGTTTTCCAATGCTCCAGACAGCCACAGAGTTAAACAATTCCCTCTAAATGGTTTTGAAAAATGCTCCAAGAGAAAAGGTGTTTTGCATTGGATGAGCTATGAGTCAGGTAAAATAAAAACAGCTTTGCTAGTAGTGTCTTCCAGGGAACCACCAAACAGGTCAGAAAATGATAATTCCCTGGAAATAACTCTTGGAAGCAACCCCAACCCCCTTTTGGGGGCCCCCCCCCCCCCCGCCCCCATGGCTTTTAGGCTTCTTGTTTTTACTGTAATTATGTGGTGTTATTTTTTAGCTACTACAGAACTGAAAAGGAGGACATGGGGGAAAAAAGAAAGAAAGGAAGGAAGACATGGGAATGGGGCAAATTAAAGTTACATGAAGCTCACTGCCCTTAACAAGATTCAGCTATTTTTCTTAAATAAATGCTCCCCACATTGCTGCAAGCATTTTGTTAATTTCTGTAGTCCTGGAAAATCTTCATTCTGACATTTTTTCCAGTTTTCTCATTGCTTTTATAAGAGAGACAGTTCTGGGAGGTTGTTACTCCAGTTTTTTCTGTCTCCTAAATACTCCAGTCTTGAGTATATAGCTTTTTAATAATCTCTGTGATGAAATAGAATAACATATAGAAGAACACTTCTGCTACATACTGAAGTACAATGTTTGCCTCAAACTGAACTAGCTGCTCTTTTCATAGAATACCATATTTACTTGACAGACTAACAGTGTTATACAGACATGAGTATTTGGCAGATATTTCCTTAAACATGAATTAAGTGAGCCTGTCATTTCAAGAAAACTGACAGAAGTTGATGCCAAGCAAAAATAAAAATTCGGGAAAACTTGCATTTACCACTGTGCTTGATAGCTTCCCTGTACTTATATTTTTCTGGTGAGATTGGTGATGATGTTAACAAAAGTAATTGTGTGATATTAATAATGAAATGTGTCAGTATTTGGAAGATCTGCCTAATTCCATAAATCAGTATTTTCTAAATAAGCAATGCACGATGGTAACAAAATCGTGGATACATGAGTCTTTCACAGTTTAAGATAGAGCAATAGATTTTAATATAAAAAGCACAAAAAGTTCATAGACTTGATTTCAGATTTCACATTTCAACTAATCCTTAAACTATCGTTTGTCAAGTTTTGCTGTTGTATCAAAGAATATCCACAATTATCTGAAAAGGTTACTAAAATAATCCTATTTCCTCTCAGGGTGGTGGGAGGTGCCCACCGTGGGCTCCATGCTCAGGGTGGTATCTGCTAGTCCCTCTCCCTCCGCCTCTGCCCCTCCCTCTATTTGCCAGGGCATGCTCTCTCTCAAGTAAAAAAATAAAATCTTTTCAGAAAATAAAAGAATCCTATTTCCAACTATATATCTCTATAAGGCCAGATTTTCTTCATATATTTCAACTAAAATAACATATCATAACAGATTGAATACTGAAAGAAATATGATAATCTAGCTATCTTCTATCCAGACATTAAAGATATGTACAAACATGTAAAACAGTGCCATTCTTATCACACTTTTCTGTTTTGGAAAATACAGTTATTTTTCATTAAAATATTTGTATTAACATATGGGTTATTTTAAAGCAGTTAACACAAATAATCTTAAAATTTGTGTTTTAATTTCCACTGTGGTAAATATCAAAAGCTGTAACTCACATGAATAAAAGTTCTTTAAGGCCCTTAATAATACTTAAAAGTGCAAAAAGTCTTGAGCTGAAGAGTCTGGGAACTGCTTATGCTAGATTTTCTAAGATCAAAGCCCTACTCACAAACCAACTGGAAAATATAAAGGTGGCTACTATTTAGTACTTAATTCAGTTGCCCATGTTTAGTGTCAATATTTTTATGGGACCCGTGTACAAAATCTGCTCATCCACACAGGAATGATGGTCAGAATTATTCTGCATAGAACCAGAAAGGCTGATCCTTCCTGCTTTGTGAATAGACCACGCTTCTCTATCTGATAGCTTTTGTGCAAGGCTATTACTCTGTCTGGAAATCCCACCACCCCCCCCCCCCCCCCCGCCAGCCAAATTCTTTTTTAGTTTTCAGATCTCAAATCAAATGTCATTGTTTCAAAGAAACCTCCCCTGACCTAAACCTTCCAAAGCTCTTCTCCTCCAGATTTCACTGAAACCCCCTAATCTCTTTATGGGTCCAAGCACATTTTTTTCTTTCATTAGCACATATCACAATTTGTAAGTACGTAGTTTTAAGATTTGGTTAGTGCCTTTCTCTCCCTTAAACTTCAGCTTCACAAGGGAAGTTTTCTTTTTAGCGTACTGTTTTGTCCTCAATATGTATCACAGTATTTGGCAGTATATATATATACACAGAATGATTCAATTATTTTCCAATATGAAAACCACATGTTGAGGCAAGGAAGAGTGCATTTTATTGATTGTCCCATCATTTTAAATAGTTTTTCAAATTACTAGCCATGAGTTATGAGAGATCTGTTGAAAACCGTTTTTATTGTATGGCCCTCCAAGTAAAAAGATATCTTAGCAGCACAATCATTCTGAAAGAAATTAGATTGCTTGATTTGTTGATACAGATGCTATTTCACAGAACTTTCTCCCCACTCATACTTCTTAGTATCCAAGCTTTTTTAAAAAATAAAATACAAAAAGACTTTTACTAATGGTTATGCTGAGCCCTTCTCTAAAAATATCTTTTATTAAATACAGGAGGAGATTGGATTCATGCTGTATTATTTCTTTTGGGACAAATGGTGCATTTTCCAACTTCAGAAATTGTTTTTAAGACCACAAAAGTATCAGATTAGACGAATGTGGTGACTACCTCAGGACAGTAGTATTTTATTATATTTTCCTTCCAAGAATGTAACTGTTATAAATTACTACAGTTATTTATTCTTCACCTTACAATTTATTAACTGAGGGGGTCATACTTCATTCTTCTTCCATTTGAGTAACTTTTGCATGTGTTTTTATGTAGCAGTGACAAATAGTTTTTCATTTGAGGGCTCTAGACTTTGGTCCTGTTTTAATTAGGAGACTTTCGAGATTTGGATGAAGGCAGCATATTGTCCTTTTCAGATATCCAGGCAAAATTTGCAAGATCTGTCTAACCATAAGAGTTACAAACCCTCTTCAGGTAATAAGTCTGGTATACTTTAATAGCACTGCTTTCAGAATTTACAGCCTTTACTTTAGAGTCCTCAGTGTTGTTGTTAGTGCTAATCTCAAATGGTTTTGTTTTACACAGAAACAAATGGATATCAATGCTGCTATTCAAGCCTTGATTGAATCACATACTGCCCTACAGATGGAGGTGATATATCTGGCTTTATTTACATTGGCACTCTCAATATACAAATTAAACAGAAAGTTTTTTCAGAGTGCAAAATGTGGCTTTATCTCAAAGGTTGTACTTAGATTGAACATAATGAAACTATTTTTAAGGACAAAGTAAGCATTTTTTAATAAACAAATATATGCATGGAATGTTTTTTAAGGAAAACATTTAAAACAAAAATGTAATATGTTTAAGGAATTTTTTTAATAAGGAATTAGATACTGTAGAAGAAATGAAGTTAAATGAAGTTAAATGAAGCCTAGCCATTTCTTAAAATGGGACCTGTCATTGTTACTCATTTTTCTTATTTAAACTCTATTCAATGTATGATTTTCTTTAAAACATTATACTACAGTAGCCATAATAATTGTTAAGTTTCGTGTTAGCTTGAAAACTAGGCCTTTAGAGTGAATTTAATCTCCTACTTAGGATCAAGATTAATAAAACTTACACATAAGCCTATATTTAAATATAAACTGTTTTTTACACCCCACTCCCAACTCATTGCATACAACAAGAATACATTTTTCTTCTGCCTTGGTCCATGTTGATCATGAGGATTACATACTGGTAATGGCTACTCTATGCTTTTTTGCTAATATGATTCCTATGATGACTTGGCAGAGCTACCAGAATACCGAAGTGACTTTAATTGACTACAGTGCAGAGATATTCAAAACCCTGAACTACCTTAGCAATTTACTGCACAGCATCAAGAATCCTCTTGGCACACGAGATAACCCAGCACGAATCTGTAAAGATTTGCTTAACTGTGAACACAAAGTATCAGATGGTAAGTTCTTGGTTTTTTCAAACTCTGATGTCCAATTTCATCATTTCAGTGTGTTTGAGATTTACAGTGTATTCATTTCAAATCATAATGATTTTGATAAAACCCTTGTAAAAGGCATTTTAGTGTTTTCAAAAAAAACAAATACTCTTAGAGGGAGACATAACTCTGAAGTCAGAGTATCCTTTTCTGAGAGTTCACATTAAAAATGTCTTCTGCAAAGCCTTATTGATCCCCAATTTCTCCTATTCCACCCTAACTATATCACTTGCTTACACTTTGTGCCTGGAACATATCACATTCATGTTAAAAATTAAAATAGAAAGGACTGACCTTTGGGCTAATAGGAGTACCTGTCAGGTCCACCAGAGGTGGCAACATGAAAAAACATATAATAGAGCCCCTACCACCATGCCTCCTAACATTATGGTTTTTACACAAAATGGAAATTAAATGCATCATTTAATTCTTGGAATTTTTTGTCCCTACAGGGATACCCCAAATCCATTACCCAGAGGTGCAAAAATGAATTTAGAGTAGAAGCATCAAGGAAAAGTTTTAAAGCAAGTAGAACAGTTATATCATCTAATGATAAGTAGGGGAACCCTGTCTGCTGCAATACATCATTTAACTTTAATTTTTATTGGGTCTGTGGTCAGCTGTACAATCAATATTAGTAGTTACCATTTTTTCTAAAAATTCTATATCCAACACAGTGACACATATGCTGATTTGAAAAAAAATCATGTTATGTCCTTCTGTAGGGTGAATAGTAGTCCATATTTTATTTAACTTATATACATATATGCCACATAACACACACACACACACACACACACACACTCACCCATTTTTGTCCAAAAACACATACTTCCAATAGAAGTGCAATGAAAATATTCATTTTATTTATATTGATAAAATGCTTAACTTCTATAGATATTTCTTGACCTAGATTACCACAAAAACTAAACTGATATTTATAGTTACAACTGCCTATAGTAATTCTAAGTGATTCTTTCCCATATTTGAAGGCATAAAACTGCAATTCTATAGAATTGAAAGGAAAAAAGACATTTTAAGGCATACAAATGACTAAAATCTAATTCAAGGTCTGCCTTCCTTGTAGGAAAAAATAGCTAAGTGGTATGGATTGCAAAGTATCAGAAAGGTTTTAATGCCCAAAAGTATTTTCATCCCTAGGAGACAGTAAATGCTATAGGGAAACACAAAACGGCAGGGAAGGGGGATATGATAGAAAGTGGAGTGGGGTTAGTTTTAAATATAGTAGTTAGATAAGGCATGTCTGAGAACATGGCATTTGGGAAATATCAGAAGGAGCGAAGGGTACAAGCTACAGGAAATCTAGGGAAAGAGCTTTCCAGGCAGAAAGAACACCTGCAAAGGCCCTGGGAATGAGCGTACTCAGTGTGTTCTAGGATTAGCAAGAAGGCCAATGTGACTAAAAGAGAGTGCGTAAGAGGAAAGAGGTAGGAAATGAAGTCAGAAAGATATCAAAAAAAACAGATTATATAGGATCTCATAGACTACTCTCAAGACTCCAGCTTTTATTCTGAATAAGGTGGGAAGCCATTAAAAGTATTTCAGCAAAGAAATGATATGATTTGACTTAGATTTTTAAAATATTACTCTGGTTAATGTATTGCAAATATAATGAAGACAAGTGTAAAAGAAGCCACTGAAAAGCCATTGAAAAAACCCAGGTAAGAGATGATGATGGGTTGACCTAGGGTTGGTGGCAGAGGAAGTGGTAAGAAATGATCGAGTCTTTGGCTATGCTTTAAAGTAGAGCCAGCAGTTTGTGATGATAATTGGATGTGGGTTAAGAGAGAAATAGAAGGATAGAGGATGACTCTAACAAGGTTTTTGACTAACAGATGGAAGTGTGGGGTTGCTGTAATAGAGATGGAGAAGCAAGTTTTAGGGAGAAGATCAGGAGTTCAGTTTTAGATACGTTTCATTTGAGATGTCTATTAAGGATCAGTAAGAATGTCCAGGAGGAAGGTGGCTGTTAAAAAGAGGGGTCCTGGCTAGGGGTAAAAATTATGAATTTACTTGCATATAAATAGCATCCAATGCCCTATGACTGCTTAAGACTCCCTAAAGAGTAGGTGGAGAAAGAAAAGCGAAGAGGTCTAAACACTATGCCTTAGGGCTCTTTAATGTTTGGAGATCAGTGAAATGAGAAGGAACCAGCAAAGAAAACTAAGAAGAAGCTATACCTGATAGGAGGAAAACTAGATGCATGTGGAGTGAAGAAAATGTTTGCCTGAAGAGGAAGGGATCAACTGGGTCCCAGTCGGGTAAAGTTAAGACAGAGAGGCTACTGGATTTAGCAGCATGAGGTTCTGTGATGACCTTCACAGGAGCAGTTTAGAGGAATGGTAGTGGTTAAAACGTTATCCAATTTTAAGAGAAAATTGTAGAGCCAGAGAGTATCCATTTCCAATAATGAAGCAGGTAATTCAAATTGCCTGGCTAAATTTTTTTTAAAAATGTTTTTTAAGTTAAAAGCATCAAATAGCTAACAAAATAGTGAGGACATTTCAAGCCAACATTTTGAAGAAGACTGCAGAGAGATGAACAGAACACACTTAGAGCTGCTTTCGCCCTGGGTGTGTTCACAAACTAAGTACTGCTTTTGGTGGCTTCGTGGGGCTAGGAGTCAAAAGTTAGAATCTGTGGTCCACCAAGTGTGGGGATTTAGGCTTTCAAAGAGCTGCATTCTAAGAGCAAACAAACTGGAAGAAAAGAGACATTCATACAGATTGTAACCTAGCTTCACATCATGAAGATAGCTCAGAATCTTAAGCTTTGAACTTGGACTAAGATGGTTCCAGATTGCTCATACCCCCACCCCATTCTGACAGAAACTAAAGTCTTCTATAAAATATATCATCCTAGGGCTCAAATTATTTCCACAAATCATTTCTCAAATAGAGTGCCCAGCACATAATCAATGGTAATAAGGAGTACTGGTTGATAAAACACCACGAATGAGAGCTGACAGAAATAGCAAACAGAATTAGACCCGAAAGAAAAATAAGAGAGGAAGAATTTGAAACTGAAGGTATAATAGCCAAGGTAAGCCTTATATAGGAACACAGTTTATTCACAAGAGTAACAAGGAAGACAGAATATATGTGCACAAATACAGATAGGTAAATAGTTGTAGCAGTGGGAGGTTAGAGAAGTTCCTTTCAGATTGCTTTGGTTGTCTTAGTGAAATTGAAAGTTTATCAGTCAAGAATAAGGATGAAGGAATAGGTATAATAAAGTTGAGGGAAGAAGAAAAGGTTTCAACTAGTGAGCTAGGTGAGTGACAGAGGGAACTAACAAGGGAAACATAGTGTCGTTATCTGGCAGCCTTACAAACATTTGAATTTAAAGTGAGTCAAGTCAGCATGGTTGTATTTTTCTTTTTTTTTTTTTAAGATTTTATTTATTCATTTGAGACACAGAGATACAGAGAGAGAGAGAGAGAGAGCATGAACGGGGGAGAGGCAGAGGGAGAGGGAGAAGCAGGCTCCCCGCTGAGCAGGGAGCCCGATGTGGGGCTCGATCCCACGACCCTGGGATCATGACCCAAGAGTGGGGCTCGATCCCACGACCCTGGGATCATGACCCAAGACAAAGGCAGATGCTTAACCATCTGAGTCACCCAGGCACCCCTGCATGGTTGTATTTTTCTTTAGCCATATTTAGCTGTGTGAGTTCAGGCACAGATTAGGCACAAAACTGGATTTCTATAAGACTGGGACTTTATAAGACAAGTACACTGAAGTGAGGCAGGGCAGGGATGTTAAGGAAGTCTCCAAGGAAGTAATCATAGTAAAGGACTAGGGGTTTACTTGGGTAGGAAGAGAATTGAACATATGATTCACATATGATGAAAGATGATGAAAAAAGTGGTAGTATCAATGGATATTAGGTCCTGATGGAATGGAAGAATTTATTAGAGTTAGGACAGCAGAGTGAATGAGCTTAAAAGAGAAGAGGTGAAATTATGACAGAATTCTAGTTGTAGGTAATAACAAAGGCTAGAATATGGCCTAGGAAGTTAATGGTTAAAGTGAATGGGGCAGTAGGGGGGAGCAGTGGAAGGATAGAGAGCACTGGCAGAAGAGTTCAAGGAACTGAGAGGCCAGGGTGTTGGAAGTGCTATCCATGTGAATTTAAAATCATCAAGACTTGGGTCATAAATAGATTTTCTGAAAGTGATAGCCATCCAATGCTAAAATCTTCCAAGAAAGTGGATGACTGCAATGGGAAGGGGTAATGGATGACGTAATGTAATGACAGTAATTTTACCATGGAGTTGTTTTAGGGAAGAAATAGGGAGAATGGAGGTGGCAATGAAGAGCAAGAAAGACACCTTCCCTACTCCCAGCACAACGCTAATAGAGGCTGTGGCAGAACTTGAAAGGGCTGAAAGGGAAGCACTGCCCTCAGGGGAGAGCCAGTTTTGGGTTAGAACATTTAGGCCTACAAAAGATATATTATGGTATAGTGCTTCATTAACAGCTCAACATATCCTGAAAAAAATTATGAAGTCCCTACCAAGTCACCATTATACAACATAATGCTTGAATTCAAAGAATCCTACCCTATATAACAACAAGAGTTTGCTTGATGGAAAACTTTTTATAAGGAATTTATTAGCTCACATAATAGAAGGAAACTGTTTCTTGGAAGAGAAGAGATAGTAGTGAAGATAATGTTTTTACCCCATTAGACAAAATTGAAAGCCTTCATTAGATCCTGGTAAAAAGTTCCGCACTCATTTCTATAAATTTGACAAAACGTCCAAAATTCTAAGGGAAGGGGGCAAAAAGGGACCAGAGGATAGGATTTCTTTCGCCCCTTTCTTCCATATTGCAATAGATCAGTGGTTCTTCAAATGTCCCTGGACCAGAATGAGATTCTGTTGAAATACAGATTCTCAAGCCCTGACTTAATGAATCAGCAACTCTGGGGATGAGGCCCAGCTATCTGAGTTTTAAGAGATGGTTCTAATGCCACCAAATTTGAAAACACTGCAATAGAGGACAGTGCCTACTCTTGGATCCACCAGTTCAGCAAGTATTCATTTTGAAGGATTAGTGGAATAGTAGAGGAAAGAAGAGTTGAGGATGTTTTGGAAGTCTAAAATAATGGACCAGAGAGGAAGCCCAGCATGAGGTAGAGGAATCTTTGCAATAGGGTAAGGATGGAACGGACAAGGATTTCTTCTACCTACGGTAGAAATGACATTTGCCAAATACCTTTTGACTGTCTTGCCTTTTTAATGCAAAAAAAGCAGGGCTATCTCATTCAAAAATTCTTAGTCTTTGCTGTTAGAATAAGGTGCTACTTCAATATTCTGAGCCTGTTACTCTGGAATTACGATACTAGATCGGTACTTTTTCAGCCTGAGTATTTCCTATAGGCTGACTTTAAGACTCCATTTGATTCCGCTGGGCATTCAGTGAAGACAAAGGTTGGCAGGCTTACACTGGCTGTAGGGATTTCAGTTTTTCTCACAAATCTGATAAAGAAAGCACAAAAATGATAACCATTTAATTGTACATTTTCTTTCTATGAAAACAAAGGATGTTTTATTATTTTTATTCTAATTATCATAAAGATAATATTTTACCTCAGACAGATTGAAGTTGTTTCTGTTTAATATATATATATATTCATTTTTAAACTCTGTAATGACAAAGAACAGATGTATACAAGTACACCACATCAACTGCAACTTTTCTATTAACTATGTAATTTTAGACAGTTCCCTTTAAGCTGATGAGCTTATCTGTAGAAAGAAGCAGTAAATTCAGCCATTCTATCATTTTTTGTCAAAATTATAAAATGCCCTTAAATTGATAGTTATATGAAAAACCCAGTATTTTGGGTATCAATTTTACATAATACTCGCAGCTTTCATTCATTGACTAAATGTAAATATCTTTATAATCTAAGTTTTTTTACAGTTAAGACTATAAAAATATATTTTTAAAGTATGATAATTTGCAATGATGGTTCAAATATGTTTTAGTATGGAGTTTAAGTATTTTTATGTTTTACAATGAATTAATAGGAAAATACTGGATTGATCCAAATCTCGGATGCCCTTCAGATGCCATTGAGGTTTTCTGTAATTTCAGTGCTGGTGGTCAGACATGTGTATCTCCTGTTTCTGTAACAAAGGTACGTATTGAATTGTAGAATATATGCAGGTACTTGCCCAGTATCAGTGAACATGATTTTTTAAATTCTGTCACTTTAAATAATTATGATTTTTTTTAAAGATTTTATTTATTTATTTGACAGAAAGAGACACAGCGAGAGAGGGAACACAAGCAAGGGGAGTGGCAGAGGGAGGGGGAGAGGCAGGCTTCCCGCAGAGCTGGGAGCCCGATGCGGGGCTCGATCCCAGGACCCTGGGATCATGACCTGAGCCGAAGGCAGATGCTTAACCATCTGAGCCACCCAAGCGCCCCTAAATAATTATGATTTTTATGAATGGAAGCAAGGTATCATTCTCTACCATATATAAGAAAGAATTTTTTGTTTTTAAAAAACAATTCTAGTAGAATCTTGATATTTTGATTGTGTATTTTATGATTGGCATGTCATGGCTTATTCTACTGATTATGCTTTTTAATTTCCTTTTAGAAATGTTGGGGGACGCACACCTGGGTGGCTCAGTCAGTTGAGCGGCTGACTCTTGGTTTTGGCTCAGGTCATGATCTCAGCAGGAAGTCTGCTTGGGATTCTTTCTCTCCCTCTTCCTCTGCCCCTCCCTGGCCTCCCTCCCCACCCCCCCCCCCCCAAAACCATGCAAGCTCACTCTCTCAAAAAAAAAAAAAGTGAAACATATTTTCTTATGCAAATAAATACATTAGAAAATCCCCGAACAGCTGCAATGTTTATAATTAGTAATCAGTTACCTAAAGGTTTTCTGAAAATGACATCATTAAAAGAGGAATTTTGCCACAAAGTTTGCTTTTTTGATGATTTAGCACAAAGAACCTCCCTTAAACATCCATTGAATATTTTTTAAAACTTCTTTCAAGTATAATAAAATGAATGAAGTTAGTTTGGTATGATACTGGAATTATAACAAGCATTTGTAAAACCTAGAGCTTAGTTCTACCTATAACATATATTGAAGAAATCAAAACTGCATTTCTTTCTTTTTGTGGTTAAACCAGTTTGGTATTATTACCAAGGACTTATTTCTCATTGACAAATAACTGATACACGTGCCCTTTGTATGTTTAGTCCATCATAAAGAGGCAGCGGCTAAAATGTGCAGTCTGTTAGTCTCTGTAGCTGCTTATTGTTTCACTGCCCTTTTCTAAAATATCCCTCTTCATTGAGGGTGTTTCACCAGTTCATCATGGTGGGCATTCACCATTATTTCTCTCAAAGCAGAGGCAGGAAAGATTCTTTCATTCCTAGGGAATCTATGTTCCTCTGATGAAGATCAGCATGATAGTCCTAATTCCAAAATATCTGCATGATCATCCTCATGCCCCTGGATCTGGCCCAAGAATTTTATTTGGATTATCACAGAAGACAGATGGGGACCGGGAAGTGTGTACAAAGGAGATAGGAATAGTGAAGTTGCTGCACTGTAATTCCTTCCTTGCTGAATCAACTCTCCCATCTCTCCTATCTATAAACTCAGCCTGAGAAAGAAAGGGCAGGTAGTGGAAAGAATGGTAGACTTGGAATCAGGGACCTGAGTTCTAGTCTCTGTCCCTCTACTAACCTGGCAAATGATACTCTGAGCCACAAAAGAGCCTACTCTGTGCCAGGCACTGTGGTAGGTAAGTGACATTTGGCACCTTAAGTCCTTACAACAATCCTGCCATGTCAGTGTCATACTCCACTTTACCAACAAAGACACTAAGGCTCAGAAAGATTAAATAGTTTACAAGTTTGTGATTCTCAGCTATAAAATAAAGGAACCTGAACTACTTAAACTCTAATGTTCCTTATGATGATCCTTCCATGTTTTCATCCTCATTGACCTTCTTTTTTTTGCCTTTCTTCTCTTTTTCTTTAATTTTTTTGGTTGTTGTCTTTTTTTTTTTTCCTTCTCTGATACCTTTTCCTTCTCTGATACCTCATAACAGCTACAGAGACTAACAGACTACACATTTTAGCTGCTGCCTCTTTATGATGGACTAAACATTACAAATAAAATTCTAATTTTATGTTTAGAAATTAATATAAATTCCTTGTAGAAACCACTTTTGTTCACTTATGTTATGACAATATGCCTGCTTGAATAATAATAAAATAATAATAATGTCAAAAGCTATAGAAAAATCTACTTCCTTGTCCAAGCCTGGGAAATCTGCAGTCAGAACGCCTTGCTCCAATTTTGCTCTGTATTGTTGACTTTATTATTAATACTTGTTCATGCATTCATTCATTTCAATAAACATTTATTGATGACTCCACTCTATGACTGGAACTGCATTAGGGCCTGGCGACACAAAGAATAAGATTCCATTCTTGTCTTTAAAGGCTCTCATAGTTAAAACTACTCAACAGGTATTATTGCAACTTGTAACTTATCTTTGGAAACTCAAAAAAAGATCTTCAAAGGAAAGTATATAAATTATATATAATTTATATAACATTTTTTGGTCATGTCTAGTAGCCTAATGGCATGCTGAAGCCAGCTCATACAGATTCAGGAGACCCTATTGTTAACACCCCTTTCCAGCTCCGTGTTCAGTGATACTACCATGATTGCCTGAAGCCAGTCACAGTAGGAGTGTTTATACCATGGAAATTGGAAAATGCTATAAATCAGGGATTACCGCCCCTACTCCACCCTTGCAAGAGCCAGTGGCTAAGCATTTATCAGCATACTGTTGATTGGCACTTAAATGCCAAGGAAAGGGACTTTCTCAAGGCTGCATTTCAAGGACTTTCCCCAGATTCCCCCAAATTATAAGTTTCTCAATTGCCACCTTATAACCTGTATATTATTTCTATGACATTAGTTGGAGTTTGGAGTTGGAAAAGTCCAGATGAACTTCCTTCACTTACTGAGCTCAGAAGCCACCCATATTATCACCATTCACTGTCTAAACACACCTGCGTGGACAAGTGCTCAGTCAAATGGCTCAGGATTGCCTATTGGCTTCAAGGGATGGAATGGCCAGATTTTTGAAGAAAACACTCTACTTGAACCTAAAGTGCTTTCAGATGACTGCAAGGTAAGGGATGGCACTTTTAGAATTGTTCAGTATAACTAACATAAAATTGATAAGGCCATAAAATTAAAACAATGGATTTAAGACTTTAACTGCAAACTGAAGATCCAGAAGGGTAGTAAGTTTTAATGTGCCCGATTTGTAATGACATTACATTTTTCAGAATCGATCATTTGCTTATATCATATCTTGTCAACTTCTGTCACACCCACTGGTCATCCATGGATTTTTATATGCAAAACAGACGTTAATACATAAATTTAATTTTTATTGCTCATATGAAATATTTATATTACCCCTGCATGGATAGAAAGAGCACATAAATAAATAGATTGATTTCTTATATTTTCACTACTGTAAATTGACATCTCATTATGTATGGAATACAGGTTATAGAGGCAAGTCCGTTGTATTTCATCTTGTCAGTCCCTATACTTGATACCAAATATGGGCAGAATTGCAGATTGGCCCTAAAAATCAATATTTGAATAAAAGCTCATTTTTCTTACTAAAATTAAATAACAAATGTTGAAAAATCTATAATTTTAAAATACTGTGGTATAAAGCAGGTGTCAGCAAACTACAGTCCACCGACCAAATCCAGCCCACCACTTGTTTTTGTAAATAAATGTTATTGGAACATAGCCACACTCATTCGTTTACTTATTATCTATGGTTGTTGTCACACTATGATGACAGAGTTAAATAAATGTGACAGACTATGGCTCACAAAATCTAAAACATTTGTTACCTAGCCCTTTACAGAAGAATTTCCCAACCCTGTTATAAAGAGCAGCCACTTTACATACATATCATTAATGACTTTAAGTAGCTTGGTTTCCTGGTCGTGTATACCATGAAGCCCGTGATTTAACATCTCTTACCATTTCCAGGGGACTCTACTTTTTCACATTTTATTTTCAGACAAATAGTGGTTGAGTATTTGAAAAATGAGAGGCAAACAGTTAGAAATATGTGGCTCATTCTCTATAAGCAAAGAGATCAATATTATCAAGAAACTCATTTAACTTTAATAATTTTTTCCAGAAACTTTCAGTGACTCACTACTATCTCTGAGACACAATCTAAACTTACCAGCTCTTTGTTTAGCACTTAAAACAGTCAGGCCCCACCTGCCTTTCTAGTTTGGGCTTTCAGTGGCTGTTAACCCTGAAGTATGGCCAAACTGATCTGTTAATAATAATAATAATAAAATCAACAATAATTCCTACAATTAGTCATTGGGGCCTTATTATATAGCAGTTACCCTGTATTACATACATTATTTTATTTAATTATAACAGCTTTGTAAAGAAGTTTCATTTTATAGGTAGGAAAGTGAAGGCACGGAGAGGTTAAATAACTTGCTCAAGGTCATGTAGCTAATTAGTGGAGAGCAAGAAATAAACCCTAGGTGTGTATAACTCCAAAGCGCATGCCACACTATACTGCTAGGTACTTTAACTGAAATCTCATTTAATCCTCACAACTGTGTGAGGTGAGTTTTTATTTTTCAAATTTTATACGTAAAGAGAATGGTGGTACCTGGATTTCTATCAAAATCTGCACTTCATCCCCATGCTAGGCTTATTTTTGCAACCATCTTCTACTTTTCCAGCAGTTTTTTGTTTGTATGTTTGTTTTTACTCATGTCATTATCTTTCTCTGAAATGCCTTCTCTACCTCTCTAACTAAGTGGAAATACCAGGCATACTTGAAGGCCCATTTTAAATTCTGAATTCTGAACTCATGAAGCTTTCCCTGAGTACTTCAGTTGGAAATGAGGAATTTAGCGCTCACTGTCTACGTTATTTATGCTGTGCTCACTATGTGTTGTCTTGTGTTATGTCTATGTGTTTGTGTTTCCCCTCTCCAACTAGATTTATAAGCTGCTAGTATCCAAAAGCCAGAACTAGAGCGCCTGGGTGGCTCAGTTGGTTGAGCGACTGCCTTCAGCTCAGGTCATGATCCTGGAGTCCCGGGATCGAGTCCCGCATCGGGCTCCCTGCTCGGCGGGGAGTCTGCTTCTCCCTCTGACCCTCCCCCCTCTCATGTGCTCTCTCTCCCAAATAAATAAATAAAATCTTTAAAAAAAAAAAAAAAGCCAGAACTAATTTATTCATCTTCATATTTCCCAAGCACTGTTAGAAAATAGAGGATTACATCTTATTCAACTGTGCCAATTGTACTTAGTATTCAATAAATATTGCTTGAAAGACTTAACGAGTTAATCTAATGGTGTCTTACACACACATACCAAGCTGATGACTAGTAAATGGAATTTATAGCTTAAATAATCGCTAAGGATCCTTCAAATTTTAAAATTTATATCATGATAATTCTATAAACGAGTAAGTGAATAAACTCCTTAATAAAAAGCTTCACAAAACTAGTCAATTGTATTTCTCTATTTTTTCTCGTTGATCTTTATCATAAGAGAGTTTATGATATGTTTTTGTTCCATAGTAGAATTTGTCAGAAACAAAAGAGCATACAGTAATAAGAAAAACAGAAAGGCCTAGAAAGAAGAGAGGAAACAAACTGTATAAACAGTAACCACAGACTGGAAAAAAAGAAACCTAAAAGGTGATTCAACATAATTATAATTTACTTCTGACTAAAGCAATTCTGGTTATTTCCTGCCTGAAGTTCAGAGAGGGTGAGATAGCTCGTTGCGTTTCATCCAAGAATGCCCATCCTAAAGAATCAGCCCCAGATGAAGGAACACACAACAGATGGGTGTTCCTCAGATTAGGAATAGCACAGCCTTTTAATTTATATCTGGTCCAATGATCCACAGACAACAGAAGCAGAAACCTAGCCTTAGTCCCTGAGACTGAAAAATCAGAACACTCGGTACCATTTAGAGAAAGGAATGAACCCATGTTTTCAATTAGCCCTAGTGATTGTTACCATTGAGCACTTACTCAATACCAGCACTGACTTTGTTCTGGGCACTTTCTATTCGTTATCTCTAATCCTTAACTAAATCTTCAGTTGTCTGACAGTGAAGGGCATTGTCTGCTGAGAATGACTGCTAATGACACAATTACATACCAAAGCATTTTGTTCTTGTTTTACAGATTCAAGATGGCAGGTGGCATAAGGCAAAATTCCTTTTTCACACCCAGGACCCTAATCAGCTTCCAGTAACTGAAGTACAAAAACTTCCTCATCTCAAAACCCAGAGGAAGTACTACATGGAAAGCAGTTCCGTATGCTTTCTCTAAGGTTTCTGAATTAGTTCAGAATTCGTGCTGTTGGCCAGGTAATTGCTGCAGAGGGAAAAATTCAGACAGAAAGATACTATCATTGTGAAAGGCATGGAATAAAGCATTGGCTAAATCTTAAAGAATCTCAGGAAGAAAAGATTTCCTCCTAAGAAGGAGAAAAGGCATTTTTTAAAGGACTATAATTGATAAAGTATTTAATTCTTTAAAAAAGTATATGGATCTGAGCTTTCTTAGAGAATTCCCTAGAACTGAAAATTTATAAACATGGAATTCTTCAGGGTATCCTCTATTTTTTGACTGAGAGCAAAGTACCCATTAGACAGCTGGAGATGCAGAGCACTGTGGAGCAATACTGGCTAATGCTTCCAAATGTGCAATGCTTCTGTCTAAAAATTACAAGCCACAGTCTAACATGTCTTATTTTCCCAAACACTAAGCTGTATTCAGGTCCCCAGTGGGCATATACATCTTAGCCGGTGGTGCACTACCTCTTACGTGTTGCCTTTTTGTGTTGCTCGGTGCTCTTTCTAAAACAAGGTGCTTGTGGCTTTCAGAGACTATTTTGTTTCTTTTTTCGTCTTTGTCATTCTTTAAGAGTGTATGTACTGGTTACATCAAGATATGTTTTGGTTGTTAGTACTTATTTTAATTTGTTTGGCTACATACTTAATAGCAAGTAAGACATTATTTATGTGAAGTCCTTGTTCTATTTTAAAATTCTCTTCGTGGATATGGAATCAAAGCCAGCATGCTGTCATCACCTGTGCTCACGGACAAGAGAATTGGGAGGTTTCTTTTGTTTTTATTTTTTAAATTGTTGTAAAAAATATTACAGGCCAGCTACTTCCAGTAGTAGGTTTGGGTTAGAGTTTGGGGTTGTGATATACTATTTTTAAAAATCCATGATCATCTGGAATGATACTATGTATATATATATTTTGTAAAGTTCTAATTCAGCGAATCTTTTGAAATTGCTGCTTTTAAATTATAAAAACCATTATTTCTGCTTCATAGGAATTACATGTTTTGTAGTATTCATTGATTTTATTTCACTATTCTTAAATTTACTGTGTTGGGACCTAAAAGAATTCAATTTACCAGTCTTTAAAGCAACATTCAGGAAAAAAAAAAGTCTTTAGCCATTTAAAATAGGCTCAGCCCATTCAGACTTTCCTTGTCAGAGAAGTGCTAGTTCAGTATTAAAAGAAAAATATTATACCTTTTGGTATATAGAAAAGCTTGTACATCCATTATAAACATATCTTTAGCCACAGCAAACCACACTTACCTATCTATAATAAAAATGTGCTTTAAATCTTTTTTGGGTGGTGTTCGTTTTTCTTCTTTTGTTACCATGTCCTTTTATTATGTACGATAGCCCTCTGGCATAGTCCTTCTGTACTCTGTACATTTGCATCATTACAAAGTATCTGTTAGATACCTATAAGAGGATTATAGGGTTTATCTCCTACTTGTACAAAATGAGGTCATGGCACAGAATAAACTCTCTCTTATATGGTCAACTGACTTTCAACAAAGGTGCCAAGACCATTCAATGGGGAAAGGACAGTTTTTTCAACAAATGGTGCTGGGAAAACTGGATATCCACATGCAAAAGAATGAAGTTGGACCCTTATCTGATATCATATACAGAACAACTCAAATGGAGCAAAGTGCTAAATATAAGAGCTAAACCTATAAAACTCTTAGAAGAAAACATAGGAGAAAGTCTTCATGACATTGGATTTAGCAATGATTTCTTGGAGATGACACTAAAAGCATGTTCAAAAAAAGAAAAAGATAAATTGGACTACATCAAAATTAAGAACTTCTGTACATCAAAGGACACTATCAAGAGAGTAAAAAGACATCCCACAGAATGGGAGAAAAAATTTGCAAATCTTATATCTGATAAGGAATTAATATCCCAGAATGTATTTTTTTTTAAACTCCTACAGCTCAGCAGCTCTTTCTATCCACAGATCCTGTTCCCATGCTTTAATAAAACCACCATTTTGGGAGCGCCTGGGTGGCTCAGTCGTTAAGCGTCTGCCTTTGGCTCAGGTCATGATCCCAGGGTCCTGGGATCGAGCCCCACATCAGGCTCCCTGCTCAGCGGGAAGCCTGCTTCTCCCTCTCCCACTACCCCCTGCTTGTGATCCTTCTCTCGCTGTGTCTCTCTCTGACAAATAAATAAATAAAATCTTTTAAAAAAAAACCCACCATTTTGCACCAAAATTTAATTAATCAATTAATTTAATTAAACTTCTACAACTCAAAATATAAAGCAATCCAACTGAAAAATGGGCAAAGGACTTAATAGACATTCCTCCAAAGAAGATATATTAAATGACCAACAAATGAAAAGATGTTCAACATCTCTAGTTATTAGGAAAATGCAAACCAAAGCCATAGGTAGATACCACTTGACACTCACTACGAAACAGGGGCGCCTGGGTGGCTCAGTCATTGAGCGTCTGCCTTGGGCTCAGGTCATGATCCTAAGGTCCTGGGATCGAGCACCACATCAGGCTCCCTGCTCCGTGGGAAGCCTGCTTCTCCCTCTCCCACTCCCCCTGCTTGTGTTCCCTCTCTCACTGTGTCTCTCTCAAATAAATAAATAAAATCTTAAAAAAAGAAAAAAAAAGCACAAACAAACAAACAAAAAAGAAAAACAAGGAAAGTAACAAGCATTGGTGAGGATGTGGATAAAGTGGAACCTTTGTATGTTGCTGGTTGGAATGTAAATGGTGCAGCCATTGTGGAAAATAGTTTGGCAGTTTCTCAAAAGTTAAACATAGAATTACAATATAACCCAGTAATTCTAAGTTGTGTATATGCCCAAAAGAATTGAAAGAAGGGACCCAAACAGATATTTGTACACAAGTGTTCATAGAGATATTATTCAGAATAGCCAAAAGATGGAAGCAACCCAAATGTGCATCCACAGTTGAATTGATTAACAAAATGTGGTATGAACATACAATGGAATATTATTCAGTCTTAAATAGGAATGAAATTCTGACATATGTTACAACACTGATTACCTTGAAAACATTATGCTATGTGAAATAAGCCAGACAAAAAAGGGCAAATTATCTGAAGTATCAAGAATAGACAAATTCAAAGACAGGAAATACAACAGAGGTTATCACAGGCTGGGGGGGGGTGGTGAAAATGGGGAATTATTTTTTAATGAGTACAGAGTTTCTGTTTGGGATGATGACAGAGTTCTGGAGATGGATGGTAACAATGGTTGCACAACATGTGAATGTACTCAGTGCAACTGAATCGACACTTAAAATGATTTAAATGACCAATGTTATGTTGTACATTTTACCACAAATTTTTTTAATGGAGCGATGGCAAATATGTCTGATTTCCTGCTTGAGGACCATAGAATTGTTTTTTAAAAGGAGCAGAGGTTGATTCTAAATAAAAGAAACTAGAGTTTCTGTCTATGTGCCATACCTTTTGTTCCCCCCCAAAAAAATTTATTTCAGAGACATAAGTGGTTTTCCTAGATATCATTTAAGAAATATATATAAAATAGAAATACCTTACCTTATGTTTTTTTTGTTTTTGAAATATTAAATTTAAAGGACATATTAATCAACATAATCATAGGCAGTATAATATGTGTAGTGGTTAAGAGTACTGTGGGGATTAGCTGTGTGACTTTGGGTATATTATTCTTCATTGCCTCAGTTTCTTCACTGCAAAATGAGGATAATAAAAGTAAAAATCTTTATGAGTTAGTGTTCTTAGAGAAACAGAACCAGTGGGAGATATAGATAGATATAAGTAGAAATACAGATTTTATATATAATATACATATAATATTGTTATGATATATGTATGATATATAAAAATATTTTTTATTTTATGTTTTTATATGGAAACATTATGATGGATTGGCTTACACAATTATGGAAGCTGAGAATTCCCACAATCTGCAGCCGGTAAACTAGAGACCCAGGAAAGCCAGTGATGTAATTCAGTTAAACCCAAAGGCCTGAGAACCAGGGTAGCCAATGGATTAAAATCCAGTCTGGGGGCCGGTGAAGATGACAGGTCCCAACTCAAGCAGGCGGACAAAGCAAAAAGGGCACATTCTTCCTTACTCTGCCTTTTGTTTGATTCAGGCCCTCAGTGGATTGGATGATGCCCATGCACGTTGTGGGAGAGGGACAATTTACTTTACTGAGTCCACTGGTTCAAAGATTAATCTCCTCCAGAAACGCTATCACAGAAATAATTTTTAACATGGACACCTATGGCTGGTCAAATTGACACATAAAATTAACTGTCACATTATCTCACTTACTGGTTGAATGGATTTAATAAATTACCATGGGAAGTATAAAACTGCCTGGCACAAAGCCATCAATCACTCTGTAAGCCTTAGCTGCTGCTCTTGTTGAAGCAACAACATCATTGAAGATTTAATGGATAAGCTCCATGCTAGTTATCACCAAGGAGGTGGTGGTGAATCCCTTAATAAAATTATTCATCTGTTTTACAGTCATGCCCGTAATTTCTTTTGTAACAATAGATTTTATATTTTTAGAACATAGATTATATATAAAGCTTTCTAGAAATAAGGTACAACTATAACAGTATATAAGTACATAATGTGCCTCCCTTTTCTCCCCATTTTTGTATATTAATGTAGGAATTACAGTGGTCATTATAAGTAAATATCGCCAATCTTTTTTGTGATTTAAAACCAGAGCAGAAGGAATATTGGATTTAGATGCATAAAACTTGAATTCAGTTCCAACCCTCTCACTCAACGGTTTGGGGTACTTGGTTAAGTCACTAATTCTCTGTTTCTTTATCTATACTGGGCAATTTTTTTTTTTTTTTTTTGTCCGCTTCTACTAGTTATATGAGGGAGGTGTGTTAAATATCTCCAACTGTGATTATGGACACTCCTGTTTTTCCTTTTACATCTCACATTTTTGCTTTATACTTGTAATTAGTTGCATTCAAATTTACCACAGCTTTATTCAGAGGTGTACTGGTAAATGTTTAATAACTAGCCCTCCAAGGTGAAAAGAGAAACAATCCCTACCTTAGCGTTAGCCAGTTTTCATGGTGTAAATGCTTGGACCATACCAATTCTGTGTGTCAACACGGTACATCTTTGTTCCTCTTTTTATTTTTAACCTTTCTGCATCCTTCTGTTTAGGCATATTTGTTATACTCAGCATATGCTTGTAGATTTATTTATTTTTAAACTACTTTGACAATTTTAGACTCTTAAGAGTATTAGTCTGTTTAGTTAATGTAATTACTGTTATATTTTCTTTTAAACCTAATATTTTACTATTATTTTACATTTGTCACATCTCTGTTTCTTTTTTCTTCCTTTGGATTGGTAAAATATTTTTTTATTCCATTTTCCCTCTTTTAGCTTGTTAAACATTATTTTTATTTTCTTTTAGTGGCTACTTTAAAGGCAATAATAAGTATCCTTGACTTTGTAGAGGCCACATAAATTAGTACTTTTCTACTTTCCAGACAACTCAAGGATATTACAAAACTTTAACTCCACTTATCTCTCTCCGACATTTTGGAATGTTGTTGTCAGGTATTTTAATTCTGCACGTATTTAGAATCCTTTGGGATATTTTCTAATATTTTAAACTGACAATATTTATTTGGTTTTATCCACCTATTTATACTTTCCTTTACTTTTCTTTCCTTCCTTCCATCCTTCATATTTTAGGTGAACTTGAAAGAAGCAAGAGAAGATGACATATGCTTTATATAAAGGCAAGGTTACCATTGAAACTAATAAATTTAAGCTTTAGGACCCTGAAGTAGCCTTCAAAAATGTCTTCACATGGGCATTTATGTTTGTAAAGTTTGCAAAAGTACAGTAATTTTTAGCTATTTTCCATAAAGAGGACCCTAAGTTGTACGAGCCTCGGGCTTCACAAAACCTAGATCTATCCCTGCTTTTTACCTGGAATGAAACATAAATGTTGTTCTTTCTATAGGAAACAACAAGTTTTTGTTTGATGACTGCAATAAACAAAAAGAGGGAATGTTGCTAGTGGCACAGAAATGACCTGAGAGTAGAAACATGGTGTTCAGCAGTAGGCACTGTGACAGACCTAATTTTCTGACCAACATGTTAAGTTTGGTCCTCCCATACAAGACTAGCAGCTTTCATAGTTTCAGAAATGTGTCAGCTAAGCCTTCAATGTAATGTGCTCTGCCCTCTTCAAGCACAACTTTTCTACCATGACCTACATAGTAATTGGCTCTGAAGGTATGATTAAGTCATTACCACCTCAGCCCGGGTACACAATTGTGCAATCTGTGTGCTTTGGATTCAGAGTCCTGGTATAATTCAAAGCTAATTTAGAAAAATGGCACCTCTGTAGAGAAGAGCAACTGGTGGGGAATCCGAGCTATCACCTTGGCTGTACTAGCAGTGGAATTTCAGGACTGCACACAAGGGCAAAGTAATCTCACTAACAATCCATTAAAAATAATTTGATTTTACAAGGTATCTAGTTTAGGACGAATTTGGAGTTGAAACTCAAGAAAACGCCTAATTTCTTTTTTTTTTTTAAAGACTTTATTTATTTATTTGAGACAGAGAGAATGAGATAGAGAGAGCATGAGAGGGGGAGGGTCAGAGGGAGAAGCAGACTCCCCGCCGAGCAGGGAGCCCGATGCAGGACTCGATCCCGGGACTCCAGGATCATGACCTGAGCCGAAGGCAGTCGCTTAACCAACTGAGCCACCCAGGCGCCCTCCTCATTTCTTTTTTTAAAAATTTTATTTTATTATGTTAGTCACCATTCATTACATCATTAGTTTTTGATGTCGTGTCCCATGATTCGTTGTTTCTGTATAACCCCCAGTGCTCCATTCAACACATGTCCTCCTTAATACCCATCACCAGGCTAACCCATCCCCCCCACCCCCTTCCTGAAAACTTCTCATTTCTTGAAGCAGACACTGGAAATCCAGTTTCATGGAACAGACATTCTTCATGAAGGGATAAAGATCTCCCTCAACTATTAGAATATAAAAACTTTATTTGAACTTTATTGATATTACATTCGATTTTTCTCAGTTGAGTGTTTCAATTTGTAAAAGAGGTTAAGCCATTTAACTACCAAAACAAATGCCCAGACAATATATAGAACATTCAGTTAAAATAATTTTTAGTTGTTCCCAAATATTTCCTACATAATTCAGTATGCCATAGAAAAACACTATACATTTTTCCAAGTCTTCCTACAATGAAAAATAAAAAACTTTGAACAAAAATTAATTACTAGATACCAACAATTTTTTGGTTTAATAGTTGGAAGTGAGAAATTAAAACAATCAGACTTTATTTAGTTTGATTTTATAACCAATATTATTGCTGACTTCAGGATTCAGATGTTAAAAGATAATAAATATTTTAGATATTTTTCGGTAAATTTTTTTCTAAAACCTTTTTAGAAATCTATTTCATGTACCCCCCTGCTGCAAATAGTTAGGCCTTCTGTATTAGGTCCTGGATTCCTCTAATAGTAATGACCCAATTGTTGGATCCTTCTAAAGGCTCATCAATTATGATTGAACCTCCTGAATCATGATTTGTTTGTTTGATCCAAATAATGCTTTTGCCAGTAATAGATCTGGCCAATTCTTTGGAAACAAGTTACTTGTGTTGTAATAATAGGCCCATCCAAATCATAGTATGTCATGCTCCCCTGCTAAAGAATAATCATACCCAGAACAAAGCTGTGGTTTTTTTCTCTGTGTCCCAACCTCAGAACCCAAGCTGAGGAAATGAAACTGGCTCCTGATCACCTATAGGATAAAGAAATGCAAGCTTTTCTGCAAGGCCTATAAGGCCTTGGTGACGGGGCCTCTGATTACCTGTCAACCTGCTCACCCTTTTTTCTCATCAGAGTCTGTATACTCCAGCCATACCTAACTTATCTCATGTTCTCTGAACATACTATATGTTTCATTCCTTTGCCTGGAAAGTTCTCCTGCCTTGTTCTCCTGGCCAATTCCTACTCTTTCTTCAAGTTAGCTCCTTGGGAAACCTTTCTTAACTTTTCCCACAACGGAATGCATGCTGCTTCCTCTTTGGGTCACGTTCTGTCTTCTACACTTGCTTCAGTGAGTTGTTACTGCTTTTCACATGCCTGTCTCCCTTCACTACACTGTGACCTCCCTGAAGGCAAAGCGTAGATTTTAATGCTTATAATCACATAGAATGGCACAGGGTATGATGCAAATAGGTGCTCAAGTCCTCCATGTCTTCATGTTTTATTGCATGTTGTGAACTAGAGACTGTGCTCTGAGTTGGCCATTCAAATTGAGCAAAAAAGGCAAGGTCCCTGTGCTGAATGAGCTTCCTATCTAGGAGAGAAACCATGTTAATCAAATGATAGTATTCATGAATATATCATTACAACTTGAAACCAGTGCTCTGAAAGAAACACACACATATACATGAACTCTGACCTAGGCTGGAGCAGAGGGGAGGAGGAGTGCCTAAGGAATGCTTCCCTAGGAAAGTAGGGCCTTCTTCCATCTGAAGGATGAGTAATTAGACATGAGGGTGAAGAGAAGATATGGGTCAGATTATGAGGGATCTTTGCAAGGCCATGATAAGGATTTAGTTCTTTATCCTAAGAGCAACGATTAGACATTGAAGGGTTTTAAGGAGTTGGCTGACATTATCAGACTTGTGATTTGCAAAGATGCTCAGGCTACAATTTGAAGAATGAAGAGACAAATATTTATTGGCTGAATTAACAAATGAACCACTACATTTAGCTGATTCTTGAATATTTCTATTGTCTAAATCTCAGCTAATTGGAGTTTGAATTCTAATAACCTCTTCTAGTGCAACACTGCCCAATAGAAATATATAAGCCACATATGTAATTTAAGATTTTCTAGTAGCCACATTTAAAAAAGTAAAAACAAAACAAAACCGGTGCAATTAATTTTAATAATGTATTATACATAACCTAATATATCTAAAATATTTCCATTTCAACATGTGATCAATATAAAAATGTTATTGAGATATTTTACATTCTTTTTTTATGTACTGAATCTCTGAAAGTCAGTGTACATTTTATATTTACAGTACATCTCAGTTTGGAAAACCACATTCCAAGGGCCCCGTAGCTACTGTGGCTACCATCTTGGACTGTGTAATTGTAATGCCTTCACCCAGTGATTCACAAACCTGCCTATACATCGTAAGTACACACAGAGATGCTTGTTAAAAGATTTTCCAGTCGCTCTATTTTGATTAAGTACCTCTATGGAAAGACCCAGAAATCTTATCAAGCACACGAGGTGATGCTGATAAAACAGTCCATGGACAAGTATACGGGAATTGCTACATTGCCTCAAAGTTGCGAATATAATGAAACCTTTGTGGATATAATAAAACATCTTGCATCCTGGAAAAATTTGAGCCATATCATGGGAAGCCCAGTAGGGTGGATGTTTAGGACACCTCTGAAATTATTTCAGAAAGTTACTATCATCCCTATTTTTTAAATAAATCTGGAGAATCCAGTTGCTGAAAAAGATAGCCAATTATAAAAAGAAGCCAATACTTCCTGGAGTCCCCAAGTCTAATCCTGAAGATGTCATATAAATGAGAGGGTGGTAATGGATCTTGGAGCCTTCTCAGAAATACTGAGAAGCCTGTAGAAGATGAAAGGGAGTTGGGGCCCATTGTGGTGGGAAAGGAAGGCCTAGAGTCATAGATGGACACTGATGGAGGTAAGGGGTAAAATGGAGGGATAGCATCTCTGGTTCTGCCCTTGTCTACCCACATTAACCTGGGTGGATCACAGCCCACCCCAACTCAAGGGCCAACAGCAGGGCCAGCCCAACACCTGCCCATGGAGGTGGAGTAACATCAGGGAAGCTGATAACTATACATACAGTCTGGCTTGCAACAGTTCTTTTCTCTTCCTTCTACCCTGAGTGAAACCACAGAATATAGTAGTTCTTGAAAGGGATGGCAAATGCAGGCATATGGGGCATGTTTTCCTCATGAAAGGCCCGAGTGGTTCTAGTGGAGCTCTGACTATAACATCAGAAGCGTTCTACCCTAAGACTCATCCACTCTCTTTCTTACCAGCCACCTCGAAAAAAAAAAAAATCAGAAGAATCACAATCCAAGTCTCAGGCTTTTGATCCTCCCTTTCAAGTATGAATTAACAGCTGAAGATGCTGATACTCCCAAGTGAATATGAGATCACAGGGGAAAATATTACAGCATCTGAAGAGTGTAATTCCATAAAAGAACTTTCTTAGAAAACTGTACAATTTGTACTAGTGGAGCAAAATTAATAGATTTTTTTAAAAAGTGAGAAATGTTAGGGGCGCCTGGGTGGCTCAGTCGTTAAGCGGCTGCCTTCAGCTCAGGTCATGATCCCAGGGTCCTGGGATCGAGCCCCGCATCAGGCTCCCTGCTCCGCGGGAAGCCTGCTTCTCCCTCTCCCACTCCCCCTGCTTGTGTTCCTGCTCTCGCTATCTCTCTCTCTGTCAAATAAATAAATAAATAAAATTTTTTTTTGAAAAGTGAGAAATGTTAAATGAGTAAAAGAAATATCTCCAAAGGGATAAGGGAGAATATTAGTAATGTGAAGCAAAAAGAAGCTGGAGAAACTGGTTATGAAAAATATAGTGATTGAAATGAACTTAGTGGATGTGTTGGCTAAGATTGGATACCATCAAATAACAAATGAGCAAAGTAGAAATTAGTTAGGGAACTCTCCTAAAAAGCATAAAGAACCCTGATAACAAAACATGACATTACAAGAAAAGAGAGCTATAGACAAACATCCTTCATAAACATATATGAAATCTAAAAAATATATTAGCTAATTGAATCCAGCTATATATAATATATATAATAAAAAAATGAATAGTGAGGTTGCAATATACAAAATCAATATAAAAAAACCATTGCATTGTTATAGGCTAGTGATGGAAAATCCAAAAATGAAATTAAATAATTTCTTTCAAAATCACATCAGAAAGAATAAAATACTGGGATGTCTGGCTTGCTCAGGCGGTAGAGCATGGGACTCTTGATCTTAGGGTCATGAGTTCAAGCCCAACATTGGGTGTAGAGCTTACTTAATTAAAAAAAAAAGAATAAAATACTTAGGAATACATTAAGCAAAGACATGCAAAAACTTGTACACTGAAAACTACACAGCATTGTTAAGTGAAATTAAAGACAATCTAAATAAATGAGTGACATTCCATTTTCATAGATTGTAAGACACACTATTGTTAACATGCTACTTCTCTTCAAGTGATCTATATATTCCACCTTATCCCTGTCAAAATCCCAGCAAGCTCTTATGTAGAAATTGATAAACTAATCCTAATATCTATATGGACATGCAAAAGACCTAGAATAGCCAACATGTTTTTTAAAAAATTTTTTTAGTATAGTTGACACACGATGTTACATTAGATTCAGGTGTACAACATAGTGATTCAACATCTCTATCTGTTATGCTATGATGACCAACACAATTTTGAAAAAGGACCAATGGAGGAGGACTTAATTACCCAGTTTGAAAACTTACTATAAAATTATAATCATTGAGAAAGTATGGTGTTGGTGCAAAGATAGACATATAAATCAATGAAACAGAAAGCCCAGAAATAAACCCTTATATTTGTGATGACTTCAGTTTTTACAAAATATTACGGCAATTCAAGGGGGGAAGGATGATCTTTTCAACAAACGGTGCTTGGATAAGAAGAGATCCATATGCGAAAAATAAATCATTAATTTGCTCTATAAAAAAACTCAACATGAATCATAGCTCTAAATGTAAGAGCTAAAACTATAAAACTTCTAGAATATATAGGAGATAATCTTTGGTACATTGGGCTAGCCAAAAACTTTTTAGTGTGACACGAAAAGCAGAATTCATTTGAAAAACTCATAAACTGGACTTCACTGAAATATCAAACTTGTGCTCTTTAAAAGACATAATTAGGAAAATTAAAAACTAGTCACATAGTGGGAGAATATATTTGCAAAACATACAAGGACTTGGTATTAATTTTCTATTGCTGTGTAGCAACTGCCCCGAAACTTAACAGTTTAATATAACAAATATTTATTATGTCACCCAATTTTTGAATATGAGGAGCAACTGCTGACCAGAGCGGCAGCCATGTCAAGCCTTGACTAGGACTGGAGAATCTGCTTCCAAGCTCACTTCCATGGCTGTTGACAGGCCTCAGCTCCTCGCTGGTTGTTGCCCAGTGTATTAGTTTGCTAGGGCTGCTATAAGAAAATAGGTCAAATGTGTGGCTTGAATAACAGAAACTTATTTTCTAACAGTTCTGCAGGCCAGAATTCCAAAATCAAGTGTTGGCAGGTTTGTTTTCTTCTGAGGCCTCTCTCTTTGGCTTGCAGATGACCTCCTTCTTGCTATGTCTTCATGTGGTCTTTTCTCTGTGTGCACACATCCCTGATCTCTATTTGTGTCCAAATTTCCCCTTCTAGAAGTACACCAGACAGACTGAATTAAGGTCCACCTGAATGGCTTCATTTTAACTTAATCATCTTTTAAAGGCCCTATCTCCAAATATAGCCGCATTTTGAGGTCCTAGGGATTAGGGTTTCAACATATGAATTCTGGAGGGACACAGTTCAGCCTTATAATAGAGAGTTCAGCTCCCTGCTACATGAGCCCTCCTGGTAGGGCAACTCAGAACATGGCAGCTTGCTTCCCTCAAAGTAAGTGATCTAGGAGAGGAGTAAGAAAGCAATTGCCTGAAACAGAAACCACAGCCATTTTTCAAACCTAATCTCAGGAGCAACACAATATACTTCTGCTGTATGTTATCAGTAACACAGGCCAATCCTGGATAATTTGGGAAAGTTTTATACATTGGCATGAATAGCAGGAGGTGGGAATCATTAAGGAACATCCTGATGGCTATCTACAAAAAATTTTTATCCATAATATATGAAGAACTACTGTAACTTGGTAATAAAAAACAATTAATTAAAAGCAGATTTGAGTATGTCACTACTCCAGATAGAGAACTGGCCAGTAAGCGCATGAAAAAATGCTCAGCATTATTAATCATTAAAGAAATGCAAATTAAATTCATAGTGAGATACCATTATCTATCCATAATCAAAAAGACTGACAACAAATACCAACCGTTGGCAAGGATGTAGAAAAACTGGAACCCTCATACATTGCCAGTGGGAATGTAAAATGGTGTAGTTACTTTGGAAAACAGTTTGGCTCTTTCTTAAAAATTAAATATAAACTTACGATATGGTCTAGAAATTCCACTCCTAGGTACCTACTCAAGAGAAATGAGAATATACACACAAAGACTTGTATGGGAATGTAGAAGCAGAATTTCTCATAACATCAAACCTAGAAACAATCCAAATGCCCATCAACTGATGAATGAGCAAAATGTGATATATCCATACAATGGAATATTATTCAGCAATAAAAAGGAATAAACTACTGAGACATGCTACAACATGGATGAACCTCAAAAACTTTAAGCCTAATAAAAGAGGCCAGACTCAAAAGACCACATATTATATTATTTCATAGGAAGTTTCCAGGAGGGGCAAATCTATAGGAATAGAAATTAGATCAATGGTTGCATGGGGCTGGGGATGGGAACAGGGATTGACTGCAGATGGGAACAAGGGTATTGGATGGGAGTAGATGGAAATGTTCTAAACCTGGATTTTGGTGATGGTTGCAAAACTGTATAAAATTTCAAGTTTAAATTATTGAATTGTATGTTTATTATAGACATATTTTATTTTATGTGAATTATACCTCAGTGAAGCTGTTAAAAAGATGCACACAATAAAACAATTCTACGTATTTCACAAAGACATATATATATATATATATATATATATAAGGAGTCATATTAAATGTATAAGAGTGAAGGGGAGGGTAATGATAGTGGAGATGTACAAATAGCAAAAATATTAAGGCAAGTGTTGTTGCACATGAGAAGAATGTGCCAAGAACTGGGAAATGTGATTATCTCAACTTTGTCCTCCATGATCCAAAAGAGAAAACAATTAAGCAAGCTATCATCAGCAGGACTCTCAAAGTTACTGGTAGGATAAGGAAAATAATACTTATATTTGTAGAATGCTTTACTGTTTACAAAGCTCTTTCACATACATTGTCTTATTTAATTCTCAAAATAGATCTGTGAAATACATATAACTATCGCCATTTTACAGATAGATTGACTGAGACTCAGAGTGGTCACCTAGCTACTGGCAAAGGAGATTTAAACCCAGAGCTTTTCCCTACCTCCCTTACTTGGCTGATCCAATAAGATTCTTTTCCCCAGACATTTGGAATTAGACAATAGTGAGTCTCCATGATTATACAAGCACTGAGGATATATAAACCTTGGAGTTGTGGAATGGCAGTATTTTTTTAACAAGGTACATGGAGAAGAGAGACAACTTGCCTAAAAAGAAAGTGAATGAAGCCAACTCAGTGACAAAAGGCCATGTGGCTAGAGGCACACATTCATACCGTGGTAGCCACGGAGATGTGCCACCCAGATCTTCTTCAAAGAAGCACTTGCTACCTGGCCACAAAGAGTGCAGTCCAGCTGTCAGCTCCAGCTGCAGAGAAGCCTCTTGCCCAAGATCATGTCCTTGCTGGGGCAGCCTGTGTCAGATGACCCAGTGGGGCCAGATATAAAGTATGAGGCAGTTCTGCCTGAGGTGGGACACTCTAAAGAAAAATGCTTTCTCTGAGCTACCTGTCAGGTTGGCCAAGGCTGGTCTGACCTGCATCACGATTTAAATGCTTTCTCTGGCCGATCCTCCTTCCTCCCCTTTCTCTTCACAGGTATCGATCCCTAACAACTCCTATCAGGATCTGTTTCTGAATAGCCCGACCTGCAACACATCACAACACATACCCATACACAATAAAACTCAGACTTCCAGGCTTTCTGGTTCCTGGCTCTTGTGTGGACACAGTTGAAATTCCAACTCTTGGCCTTTATCTTAAGCTAGCTCAAGTGCAAACAAAGGGCTTTGACCAGAATGTTAATTTTCTGTGTCAGTGCTGCCACTAAATAGCCATTTAATCTTGAACAAATCATTTTATTTCTCTGGGTCTTTGTTTTCTTACCTGTCTACTGACAGGTCAGGAAAGGCCCTTCTAATCTTCATTCTATAGTCAAGCAGACAGTTGACTACACAAAGAGCCTGCTGAGCTGCTGAAATGATTTAACCATCCCTAAGATACACTTTTTCATGGCTTTTCAGTCACAGCTAAGATGCTTTCCTAGAAAGCACTTCTAAGTTTCTGGCTGTTAAAATGAACTCAACTATGACTTTGACAAAGGGCCACTTCTCAAAGTGGTTAGGAAAGCTGCAAGGTGATGCCTGGTGCAGAGACAGCAGACAGAAATGATAGGCACAATCCTATAGTGAAGGAGCTGGGCTTGTCCCTCTACTCCACCGAGGTGGAAAAGGGGGAGAAAGAAGTTTGAGGAACTGGATAGGAATTCAGCGACAGCTCCACATAACTTCTGCCTCCCTTTCTTTGTCCTTGTCCTATCTCCATCCTTGCATACAATGCTGTGCTCTATACTCCAACAACCCAAAGTTCCCTCCTTCAGGACTCCTCAAGCCTCCCTTTTCCTTCAAAACTACCATTCAACAATACCACCACAACTTCCAGTATCTCCATTAAAACTACTGCCCCACAGTGTGGATTGTTTAACTTAGGTAAATGATTAGCTGTAAAGCCATCAAGGAGCCTTACTGGTTTAACGATTTTTCCCCCAGTGACTGTTAAAAAAACACAGATTACAAGAACAAATGTAGGGAAATGACAAAAGTTTTAAAATCTTACAGTCTTTATGCTTCTGGTGTCTGATCTGTAGTTCCAGAACTTTTCCCTTTCTTAAATGGAAATCTGGATGGTTTTATTCTCTTGAGGATCAACACTCCCTCTTGTTGCTCCCATCTCACAAATCTTGTCTTTAGCAAAAACCACATGGATTCTTTCTACCATTTAGCCCCTTTCCCCTGTGTAAATATGTGATCTGGCCTGAAAATCCAATCAGGCTTTCTTTGACTCCATGGGCAGCTAACACCTCTAAGTATCTCCAAAAGAGACTATCCATATGATTCCTCTGGCAGCTTCTTTCTCACAACCCATAAGAAGATTGTACTAAACTCTCCCAATTTACTTCTGTGCTCCTTCCAGCACTACTTAATCCCTGGTGCCCCAACTAGGTTTCGATATTTTCTCCCTCCCTCACTCTGCTCACCCATTCAAAATTCCCATTCTTTGACCAACTTGCAAATGAGTGATAACAGTTAAATGCCCTGCATTGAGGAGATAATACAAAGCAACCTACAGCTGAGAAGCCATTTCTTTGAAGCCTCCTTTATGCAGCAAGAAAAATATATCTCCTATGAAGTTTCCTTACGCAGTGAGAAAAATACCTCACCTCGCAGACATGATGTGAAGATTAGGTGAAAGTGCCTAATACCCTGTATGTAATAATAATAATTTTAAAAAGTAATTGAGAGGGGCGCCTGGGTGGCTGTCGTTAAACGTCTGCCTTCAGCTCAGGTCATGATCCCGGGGTCCTGGGATCGAGCCCCGCATCAGGCTCCCTGCTCGGCGGGAAGCCTGCTTCTCCCTCTCCCACTCCCCCTGCTTGTGTTCCCTCTCTTGCTGTCTCTCTCTGTCAAATAAATATATAAAATCTTTAAAAAAAAAAAGTAATTGAGATAGATAAAAGTGTGGTTTTTGTTTTTTGCATTTTTGTATTATTTTTTAGATCTTCTATTCCTGGGGATTGAAATTTTGGCCCAGTCTTTAGGGATACACACACACACACACACACACACACACATTCTTTTTTTTTTTTCCTATTTATTTATTTTTCTTTGATGTGTTCCATGAGTCATTGTTTGCCTATAACACCCAGTGCTCCATGCGGTACGTGCCCTCTTTAATACCCATCACCAGGCTAGCCCATCCCCCAACCCCCCTCCCCTCTAGAACCCTGCTTGTTTCTCAGGTCCATAGTCTCTCATGGTTCATCTCTCCCTCCAATTCCCCCCCCCCTTATTTTTTCCCTCCCTATTTCTTTTTTTTTTTTTTTTTTAACATAGAATGTATTATTTGTTTCAGAGGTACAGGTCTGTGATTCATCAGTCTTACACAATTCACAGCGCTCACCATAGCACATACCCCTCCCCAATATCTATCACCCAGCCACCCCATCCCTCCCACCCCCACCACTCCAGCAACCCTCAGTTTGTTTTAAAGAGAGAATCCTGCAGGATGCTGGGAATGGGAAACTGGCTGTTGTGGGCTGTTACTGACGGAACTTAAAGAATAAAAATTAATTCCTTCTTTCCTATCTGAAACCTCTCAGGATTCCCTGTGACAATAGCCACCATCTATTGAGTTTATTTCAGTAACTACTGGCTTATTTCCATGCATGATTCCATTTAATCTTCACATAACAACACCATCGTCTCTAGTGCATAGGTGAACAATGAAGCTTGCCGGGGGCGTGGCATCAAGTGTTTCTTCCATTTTCATACAAGATCATACAGACCAGGGTGGGTCTTAACCGTTCCAAAACTGTCAGGGATTTGCCTCTCCCTGCTCCGCCCCGCACCCCCACTCTTTACGGAGGAGTGTGGCCAAGCACGGATTGGGGGCGGGAAGAGCGGCCGGAGGCTGCCTCCCCGGGGGCGGGGTTTGACGAAGCCCCGCCCCAAAAGTGAGCTCACAAGGGCGTGGCCTCACGCCGATTCTCGCAGTGTCTCTGGGCCGGACTGCCGCAGAGCCGTAAAGGGCTCTACGAGTCGTGAAGTGGCGAGGCGCGGAAGTGCTGCTTTACGACGATTTGGACGAAAGCTGCAGGCCGGCGTTTGCTGCGTGGGGCTTTCGGTCCTGCACGTGGGCGACTGTCGGTGTTCCGCCTCAGAATTCGTTCTTTTTGGCGTGGACAAGCCACACTGAAGAACAGAGTGGCAGCGAAGGCCAGAGGTTGTGAGCTGATGGATACGCCTGTTGAAAATGAAGGGACTTTGGGAGGAGGTCTGCAGAGTGGTGCTGAGGGGGCGCGGCTAAGGCTCGAGTCCGGTAGGGAGAGAGTCGGGGGCACAGCAGGGACGGACGCTGGCAGTGTAGAAGCGGGGAATGGACAGGCAGGAATGAAGACAGAGGATAGAGAAGGAAGTGGACAAACGGCAGAGGAGATGCGAGTGGACCTAACGGTTGTGAAACAAGAAGTTATGGACTGGTCGGAAATGGAAGACGGGATGCTGGATGGCCGGTGGGTAAAGCAGGAGGTGGGGGATGGGCCTGAGGTGAAAGAGGAGAAACCAGGCAGTTTGGAGGTGAAGCAGGAGATGGGTAGTAGTTTTGTGGTAAAAGAAGAGAAAGTGGATGGAGCAGAGGTAAAAGAAGAGAAAGTGAAGGTGAAGGAAGAGGTGATGGACTGGCTAGATGTGAAGGAAGAGAAGAAAGATAACTTGGAGATAAAAGAGGAGGTGTTTGTTGCTCAAAACATAAAAAAGGAGGAAATGATGGATGAAGTTTGTGTAAAAGAAGAGAAGTATTTCCCAAAGGAAGAAGTGATGGATGATACAAAGGTGAAAGAAGAGCCTCAGATAAATCCCCCAGTGGGTTTCAAACGGAAACTGGCCATGTCAAGGTAGGACGGAGAAATTCATTGGGGAAATAAAGCTGTGGAGCCCTCTGTTGTCTGGATTGAAGGAAATCTAGCAGTGTGGAATAATGAAAAATAAATGGCAAACTTGGGTCCCTGGAGCGTGCGTGTTGGTGGTGGAGGGAGGGGGTAATTGGGAAGGCAGGGTTTTGTCAAAGGACAACAGATTCAGTGAAAATATGTCAGGCTGTTAGTGGCCAGTGGACAATGGCCAAGTAAGGAAGTGAAAATTCTGGGGACCAGAAAACCCTTGGACCAGATTCTGATTTGACTTAATATGCTCTTGACTCAGTATTCTTTAAAAGAGGATAGACATAAGGAAAAGTCTAATAAAACTAACAATGACAACATGGATTAAGTTAAAATTAGACAAAAATGCACTTGAACTCACCCAGCTGTTTACTTTCTCTATGGATAGTATGCATATTTATTGCTTTATATTTAATTTCCTTATAGTGTATGATCATGTGACAGCATGGGAAATAAGAGTGATCAGATTCTTGGGACTATTACTGTCTAGAACACAGTGGGCCAAATAGAAATGACTAGTTTGGTTGTCAGTATCCCAAGATCCTACAAGAGTAATTGGAGATAGATGATGGGTAATAGCATATCTAGATTATTTTAATGCTAATTTTAAGTTGGGTGTGGAGATGAGGAGAAAAGATACAGCTGATACTCTGTAAATTTGACTTGGTCTCATATTCTTTTTGTGGTATGTTTGCTTTAAGGTATGTAAATTCATGGATTGGACTTCTGGTTATATGCGCGCGCGCGCGCACACACACAATCTTTAGCAGACTGCCAGGAATTACAAGTTAAAATATTAATGAATAATCTCATTCTCTGCAGTAGAAAAAGAAGTCAAAGTGAGATTTCTTTTTTAATTTAATATATTTATTATATTTAATATAATTTATTTTTATATATAAAAATAAAAAATTATTATATATAATATAAATATATTTATATTTAATTTAATTTATTTAATATATTTAATTTCTTAGATTATGTAGTACTAACAGTGTTGTAAATGTAGTTGTCATTTGGAGATGAAGACAGTTTCCTGGAGGAGAATGTTCTAAGGATGTTTGACAGCTATCAAGTATTTTATCAGAGTAACTTCCATATACTTTATTTACTGACTACATGTCTATAAATTGTGATGAGTAATTGACTCAGCATTAAAAATTTATAAGTCAATAAGTAGAATTAATATTTGATAACTTACTAAGTTTCTTGTGGGCTTTTGTAGGTGTGAAACTTGTGGTACAGAAGAAGCAAAGTACAAATGTCCACGTTGTATGCGATATTCCTGCAGGTATGTATGTAATTTCCTACCTTACTACCTCTGTCTGTACCTTTCTTACCTCACAATATAAAAGTACCACCTCATTTGTCTCTTCAGTTTGCCCTGTGTAAAGAAACACAAAGCAGAACTGACCTGTAATGGAGTTCGAGATAAGACTGCATATGTTTCCATACAACAGTTTACTGAAATGAATCTCCTAAGTGGTGAGTCATCTTATGCATAGCAGATTGATGCTTCCTGGCCATTGGCATATGTCATTTGTTTATTTTTCTATTTTGAAATTTTTAGATTATCGGTTTTTGGAAGATGTGGCAAGAACAGCAGACCACATTTCTAGAGATGCTTTCTTAAAAAGACCAATAAGCAATAAACATGTAAGTACTTCTTTCCATCTCTTCCAGTTAGAATTCTTTTAATCAGTTAGATTCGTTTTTTTCACCTAATAAATGTAGTAAGTGGCTGTTGTGATCCAGACCTATTCCAATTACCAGGGATACATCAGTGACCAAAACAAAGTTCTTCCCCTCATGTAGCTTGTATTTTGTGGGGAGAGACAGGAGATGAGTAGAGGAACAAATATAATTTCAGATAGAGTTAAGTGCATGTAGAAAATAAAGCACAGGAGATAAAAGGAAATGAAAATGGTGTTTGTTGGGAGGAGGTCGTGAGTATTTTCAATATGGTAGTCAGGAGAAGCTTCTCTGAGAGGTGACATTTAAGCAGTGATCTGAATGATGAGAAAGAGGCAGCCATGTGAATCTTTGGAGGAAGACTCTTCCAGGTAGTGACAAAAGTGTAAGACGGAGTTAGGAATGAGGTTGGTGTATTTGAGGATTAAAATGGGGACGGGGTGACTGAAACATACGTGAGTAAGGAGAATGTTGACCATGAGCTTAGAGAAACTGGTGAGGGCTCCTAATATATTCTAAGTGAAAATAGAAGCCATGGGAGGGTTTTGAGCATGTTAGCTTTTTGAAAGATCACTCTTGCTGCTGTCTGAAAAATGAGCGTTAGTAGGCAAGAATGGAAGATTGAAAGCAGGGAGTCTAGTTACAAAGCTGTTGCTGTTGAGGTGAAAAATGATGGTGGCTTGGATAATGCTGTTAAATTATTGGGAAGTGTTTAGATTCTAATTTTGAAGGAAGAACTAAGAGGGCTTTCTCTTCTACTACACCTAATTTTCATACTCTTTCATCCCTTTTGCATTCCTTAAGCTAAGTATGCAAATTAAAGCTTATGTATTTGAAATATTTGCAACTGCTATTCTAGAAATTCTTTTTTTTTTTTTTTTTTTTAAAGATTTTATTTATTTATTTGAGAGAGAGAATGAGAGACAGCACGAGAGGGAGGAGGGTCAGAGGGAGAAGCAGACTCCCTGCCGAGCAGGGAGCCCGATGCGGGACTCGATCCCGGGACTCCAGGATCATGACCTGAGCCGAAGGCAGTCGCTTAACCGACTGAGCCACCCAGGCGCCCTAGAAATTCTTTAATAGTGTTATTAAATCATGTCATAGAATTATGTTCCTTTTTCAAAGACCATTTTAGCTTTGGAGTTGCAATATTTTAGCAATTTTAAAACACCTTATTTTATTGTTATTACTGGTACAGACTTGACATTTCATATTTCTGAAAGAAAAATTATCATGCATCAGCATGTTCTTCTAAAATTCTGCTTAAAAGATAAATTACTTTTTAAATTTTTTGTTTTTATCATAAAGAATTGAATGCATATTAAAAAAGCATAAAATACAAATATACTGTTGAATGAATAATTAAAAAGTGAACATCCATGTAACTACCACCCAGGTCCAGAATTAGAACATTACCAACTTCTCAAAAATTCCCTGCCACTCCCTTGTGCCATTCCCTGATCCATTCTTTCTTCTGAATAGTTTTCTAGTTTAGGACCATATCATCATTTATTTATCCATTCTGTTCATGGACTCTGAGTTTTCTAGTATAACATGGACTCCAGGTTTTCTGTAATAACAACAACAACAAAAAACCGGAACAGTATTGCAATGAGCACTTTTGTTTATGAATTGTGGTTTGTGTACATACCTGTTTTTTCTAGGGTTTATACCGGGGAATGGAATTACTCTGTTGTGGGGTACGCACATCTCCAATTTACTAGATGTAACCAAAACGTTTTCTGAAGTGGTTATACCAGTTTAGACTCCCAGTATTGTGTGTACCTGTTGTCACATCCTCTCCAATATTTGATTTGATCAGAGTTTTTAAATTTTTGCAATTTGATGGCTTTGTAATTTTATCGGTGTTTTTAATTTGCAGTTCTCTGATTTCTAATGAGATCGAGCATTCTTTCAAATATTTTATTGGCCATTTGGATTTCATTTTGTAGAATGCCTGGTCAAGTCTCTTGTTCATCTTTTTATTGGCCAACTTTCTTTTTCTTACTGGTTTGTAGGAATTCCTTGTATTTCTTGGATGTCTGTTGGCAGTTGGCTATTATAAATACCTTTTTCCATTCTGTGGCTTGTTTTTCACTCTCTATAATATCTTTGATGAACAGATCTTCTTAACCTTAATGTAGTCAAATTTATCATGTTTCCTTTATGGTTAGTAGTTTTATATGTTTATAAAGAAACTCTTTCTTACTTTGAAGTTATGAAGCTGTTCCCCCATAGTTATTTTCTAAAAGCTTTATTTATAACGTTGCATCTCACATTTATATCTGTAGACGACCTGGGATTAATTTTTGTGTATCATGTGAAGTGGAGATCCCATTTAATTTTCCATATGGATAATCTACTTTCTTAGCACCATTTATTGAAAAGTTCGTTCTATAGGAATTGTAGTAATTTCATTTGTGATATTGGTTACTTATGTCTTTTTTTCTTAGATCAGTTGCTGTTATGTGTTTTTTTCTATTTTCATAATGTGACTTTTATTATATCTTTCTTTTTTATGTTTAGCTTAATTGCACTGCAGTCAGAGAACATTCCTTTAAAATACATCAGTACTTGTGTTTGTGGCCTAGTATATGGTCAAATTTTGTGATGTTCTCTGTTTGCTTGAAAAAAAGAATATTCTGCAGTTGCTGAATATAGTACTCTGTATACCCTTTATAGGTCAGGTTTATTAATTATGTTCAAATTGTTTATAATTACTGACTTTTTTGTGTATGTGTTTCTTCTATAACTTTCAAAAAGAAGTATGTTAACATTTCCCAGTAGATAAACAGGCCTGTTTGATTTGTTTCCCCTTGTGGTTCAGTTTGTTTTGCTTTATATGTTTTAAGGCTAAATTATTAAATGCATGCCTCAGGAAATACTTCTTGGTGTATTTATCCTTTGGCATTATGAGGTGACCCTCTTTGTCTCTAGCTTTTTGTGTGCTTTGACTAATACAAAGTATTACTTGTATCAGTTCTTTGCTTGGTATTTGCATGGTCTGTTTTTTCCTTACTTAAGGCCTTTCTGTGTCCTTATGTTCTGGATATTTCCAGTTCTTCCATGTGATAGTCTGTAACTTTTAACTAAATCATTAAGTTTATATACATTTTAATAAAATTACCTATATATTTGACTTTAAATGTGTCACATTATTTTTGCTATTTGTACCAGTTTTTTTTTTCTTCTTCTTTTGGACTTTTTTTTTTAGTTATTTGATTTTTTTTCTCTTTATCAGTTTAGAAGTTACACACCCTTTTTCTATCCTTTCATTGGTTAAGCTAGACATTACAACATGCATACTTAATTTGCCAGTATCTAAAGTTAAGTAGTACCTGAACCCTGTGCCTAAACAACGCAAAAGACCTTAGAACAGGAGTTGGCAAACTTTTTCTGTAAAGGGTCAAATAGTCAATATTTTTTCCAGGCCGTATGGTCATAAACAATATATAAACGAATGGGTAGGGCTACATTCCAACAGAATTTATTTATAAAGATAAGTAGCAGGCAGATAACAGTTTACCAGCAGTTACCTTAAATTCCATTTAACGTTATTTGAGAGAGAGCACGCACAACCAGGGGAAGGAACAGAGGAAGAGGGAGAAGCAGTCCCCATTGAGTGTGGAGCTGGATACCGGGCTGGATCATGACCTGAGCCCAAGTCAGACAACCCACTGAGCCACCCAGGCGCCCCTTGAGTTTATCTTTATATAGCCCACTTTCTTTGCTCTTTATTCCTTCTGTCATCATCTTAAATCTTACATCTGAGAGATCACTTTTTTCCTGCTTCAAGTATATCCTTCAGAATTTCCTTTAGAGAGGGTTTGCTCTTTGCCATGTCTTGGGTTCCTCTGTCGGATTTTTGGGTTTTTTTATTTGGTTGGGTTTTTTTGAATTTCTATTTATTTGCCATTCTTCACTCTGAAATTATTTTTCTGTATGGAATTCTGGTTTAGAATTAGTGTTCCAGTGTCTTACGGCTTCCATTGTTATTGTTGCAGTCACCTGGAATTTTAACTGCCCTTTTTTTTTTTTTTTTGATAATAAAATGGGTTGTTTTTTTTTAATTCAATCAGGATCATTTTTAAATTTTCAGTCAGTATATATTTGAATATATTTAGGTAAAAAAATTTTTTTTTCAGATTTAGTTTTTTTTAATTTTGTTTTATTATGTTATGTTAATCACCATACATTACATCATTAGTTTTTGATGTAGTGTTCCATGATTCATTGTTTGCGTATAATACCCAGTGCTCCATTCAATACGTGCCCTCTTTAATACCCATCACCACGCTAGCCCATCCCCCCACCCCCCTCCCCTCTAGAACCCTCAGTTTGTTTCTCAGAGTCCATAGTCTCTCATGGTTCGTCTCCCCCTCCGATTTCCCCCCCTTCATTTTTAACCTTCGTACTGTCTTTTTTTTTTTTAACATATAATGTATTATTTGTTTTAGAGGTACAGGTCTGTGATTCATCAGTCTTACACAATTCACAGCGCTCACCATAGCACATACCCTCCCCAATGTCTATCACCCAGCCACCCCATCCATCCCCCACCCCCCACCACTCCAGCAACCCTGTTTGTTTCCTGAGATGAAGAATTCCTCATATCAGTGAGATCATATGATACATGTCTTTCTCTGATTGACTTATTTTGCTGAGCATAATACCCACTAGTTCTATCCACGTCGTTGTAAATGGCAAGATTTCAGGGTTTTTTGATGGCTGCGTAATATTCTGTGTGTGTGTGTGTGTGTGTGTGTACCACATTCTTTATCCATTCATCTGTTGATGGACATCTTGGCTCTTTCCATAGTTTGGCTGTTGTGGACGTTGCTGCTATAAATACTGGGGTGCAGGAGCCTTTCGGGTCATTGCATTTGTATCTTTGGGGTAAATACCCAGTAGTGCAATTGCTGGGTCATAGGGTAGCTCTATTTTCAACTTTTTGAGGAACCTCCACACTGTTTTCCAGAGTGGCTGCACCAGCTTGCATTCCCACCAACAGTGTAGGAGGGTTCCCCCTTCTCCACATCCTCGCCAACATCTGTCGTTTCTTGACTTGTTAATTTTAGCCATTCTGACTGGTGTGAGGTGGTATCTCATTGTGGTTTTGATTTGGATTTCCCTGATGCCGAGCGATGTTGAGCACTTTTTCATGTGTCTGTTGGCCATTTGGATGTCTTCTTTGGAAAAATGTCTGTTCATGTCTTCTGCCCATTTCTTGATTGGATTCTTTGTTCTTTGGGTGTTGAGTTTGATAAGTTCTTTATAGATTTTGGATACTAGCCCTTTATCTGATGTGTCATTTGCAAATATCTTCTCCCATTCTCTCGGTTGTCTTTTGGTTTTGTTGACTGTTTCCTTTGCTTTGCAAAAGCTTTTTATCTTGATGAAGTCCCAATAGTTCATTTTTGCCCTTGTCCCTTGCCTTTGGCGATGTTTCTAGGAAGAAGTTGCCGCGGCTGAGGTCGAAGAGGTTGCTGCCTGTGTTCTCCTCTAGGATTCTGATGGGCTCCTGTCTCACATTTAGGTGTTTCAACCATTTTGAGTCTGTTTTTATGTGTGGTGTAAGGAAATGGTCCAGTTTCATTCTTCTGCATGTGGCTGTCCAATTTTCCCAACACCATTTGTTGAAGAGACTGTCTTTTTTCCATTGGACATTCTTTCCTGCTTTGTCGAAGATGAGTTGACCATAGAGTTGAGGGTCCATTTCTGGGCTCTCTATTCTGTTCCATTGATCTATGTGTCTGTTTTTGTGCCAGTACCATACTGTCTCGATGATTACAGCTTTGTAATAGAGCTTGAAGTCTGGAATTGTGATGCCACCAGCTTTGCTTTTCTTTTTCAACATTCCTCTGGCTATTCGGGATCTTTTCTGGTTCCATACAAACTTTAGAATTATTTGTTCCATTTCTTTGAAAAAAAGTTGATGGTGTTTTGATAGGGATTGCATTAAATGTGTAGATTGCTCTAGGTAGCATTGACATCTTCACAATCTTTGTTCTTCCAATCCATGAGCATGGAACGTTTTTCAATTTCTTTGTGTCTTCCTCAATTTCTTTCATGAGTATTCTATACTTTTCTGAGTACAGATTCTTTGCCTCTTTGGTTAGATTTATTCCTAGGTATCTTATGGTTTTGGGTGCAATTGTAAATGGGATCGACTCCTTAATGTCTCTTTCTTCTGTCTTGTTGGTGTATATAAATGCCACTGGTTTCTGTGCATTGGTTTTATATCCTGCCACTTTACTGAATTCCTGTATGAGTTCTAGCAGTTTTGGGGTGGAGTCTTTTGGGTTTTCCACAGAAAGTATCATATCATCTGCAAAGAGTGAGAGTTTGACTACGTTTTTGCCAATTTGGATGCCTTTTATTTCTTTTTGTTGTCTGATGGCTGTGGCTAGGACTTCTAGTACCATGTTGAATAGCAGTGGTGATAGTGGACATCCCTGCCGTGTTCCTGACCTTAGGGGGAAAGCTCTCAGTTTTTCCCCATTGAGAATGATATTTGCTGTGGGTTTTTTATAGATGGCTTTTATGATATTGAGGTATGTACCCTCTATCCCTACACTCTGAAGAGTTTTAATCAAGAAAGGATGCTGTACTTTGTCAAATGCTTTTTCTGCATCTATTGAGAGGATCATATGGTTCTTGTTCTTTCTTTTATTAATGTATTGTATCACATTGATTGATTTGCGGATGTTGAACCAACCTTGCAGCCCAGGAATAAATCCCACTTGGTCTTTAACTGCCTTTAAAATCTTTTAATCTGGCTGCATTTTTTAATCTTTGGTATTCTGTATTTGTGCTATAATACAAAAATGCAAATTTCTTTTTATTCATCTTAACTTGAGAATTGTTAGATTTCTTTAATCTGTGGCATATTGTCCATCAGTTCTGGGACATTTTCAGCCCATATCTATTAAAAGATTACCTCTGCCTTATTCCTTCTCTTCTTCTGAAACTACCATTGAAAGTGAGTTAAGTCTTCTCCCCGTATCTTACCTCCCCTTTAACGTCTCTAATTTTTTAAATCTTTTTTTGTCTCTGTAATGTATTCTGGAAATGTTCTAGTTTTATTTAGTTCTTTAAAAAATCTCCTGAGTCAGTTTTTATAGTTTCTCTCACTGCACATATTTTCAAGCTGTTACGTTTTTAAATTTTGCAGAGCTGTTCTACAGTCTGTGTATGATCCTTTTAGTGTCTGAATATATGGGGAATTCTCAGCTACCTCTTTTTTCTCTTTTGGTTCTTGCCCACTGACCTTTGTTTTCTTGCATTATTTATGCTTTATTTTTTTATTAAGTACTCCCTTTTTTCCTTAAATTACTTGTGAGACCTTTTTGAAGAGTAGGATGCAGGCCTTCTTTTATTCTGCCAGGTACCTGGGAATATTGCAAATCTGGACCTATCTTAAACCAAGTTGAAAGTTTAAGATTCCCTTGACTACACAAGCAAGGCAAATCATTTCAAATCTTAGCAAGAACTGGCCGATGGCCACAGCTTCTGATGAATTGTTTTTCCTTTTTCCCCTGTTCCAGTCATTCCAATATAAATTTCCTCGCATGCTCTGGGGATGGTGTTTATTTCTGGTTCATCCTTATCTTATTATTGCCTAATAGGCATATTCTGTTACTGAGATTCATTTGAGGAGGAGTTCCTAGAAGATTACAGGATCTTAACTCTGACCCTCTTACTGAGAAGGCTGTTGAAAGGGAAAGCCTATATTTGCCAGAAATTGCAAAAGTGGCTTCATTGCTTTGCTTACCTCTCTGAGCTTTCGCTTCTCACTAAATATTGGCTTGTATTTTCCTGGGTTTTTTTTTTTTCAACTCTTCAATGCTTTTAAGGTGATTTTTAAATATATTTTATTACATATATTTATTTCCTCCATTATCTGTAATGCTTAGGTGTTTTCAGTGGGAGGGTTGGTCCTTATAATCATTGCCATTACTGAAACCAAAGTCCCATGAGTTATAGAATTGCATGTAATTTCTTAAATTATTTCCCTTCTTAACAAATGATAACTGACTCTTCTTTTCCCTTGGCTTATGATTTAATTGTCAAACTCTTTGCATTGCAAATTCTAGATTCCCATTCACTTAACCAAAAACTTGCATTTATACTTTGCCATTTGAGTGATCAAGGAAGAAGTCTTAATGATATTACTTCCTTCACTACTCTCTGGAGTTGACTAGTTCAGCTCAGCCAACGCAGATGGTCAGCGGAGTAACACATTTCAGAGCCAGATTATTCACATATTCCATTTTGTATATTTTACAGCAGTGACTACTTTAAGTTGGGCCTTGTACTAGGCAATGCCATGGTTCCCCCCGAATGTAACTACCTGTCTAATAATCAAAGCAGGCATGTATACAGCTACATATGGTATAAACCCTTCAGTAAAAGAAAAGGCACTGTACAGGTAGCCCCTATGAATTGCCAGATGACCTATATTTTTAAAAATCCCATTAAATCCTTCTTTTGGCTTATAGAATGTATGGTTAAAAACACAGGCTCTAGAATTAGATATACCTGAGTATACACAGGCTCTCTCAGGAAATAGCTATATAATATTGGCATCTCATTAACTTTCGTTCCTAGCCTGGGGGTAGTAATAGTGCCTATCTGATACTATTGTGAGGATTAAATGAGATATTGCTGTTTAGTGCAGTTTGTGAAACATAAGTACCCAATAAATCTTAACTGTTATATTTTGAACATTGTTTATTCACTTCTGAAATTTAAGGCATTTTAAAATTAATTTGTCTATTTATTTATTTTTGGTTATTATAGATGTACTTTATGAAAAATCGTGCCAGAAGACAAGGTATTAACTTAAAGCTTCTACCCAATGGATTCACCAAGAGAAAAGAAAATTCAACATTTTTTGATAAGAGGTAAGTTTCTAACTGCATTCTTAGTATATTGGGTATTCTGATTTGATCAGGAACATCTTTTAAGGTTTGGTTTGCTATAGAGCATTGTTACTCAAAGTGTAGTCTGTAAGCTTTTTGTTATTGGTCTATGCCAAGATAATTGCACAAATTGAAAATAAGCATTTATGGGCGCCTGGGTGGCTCAGTTGGTTAAGCGACTGCCTTCGGCTCAGGTCATGATCCTGGAGTCCCGGGATCGAGTCCCGCATTGGACTCCCTGCTCAGTGGGGAGTCTCCTTCTCCCTCTGACCCTATTCCCTCTCGTGCACTCTCTCTCACTCTTTGTCTCTCAAATAAGTAAATAAAATCTTAAAAAAAAAAACCAGAAAAGCATTTAGAAACTTACACTAATTTTATGTCATGTGATTAATAAAAATTTGGGCTTATGGTGTGTGTGTGTATATATGTATGTGTGTATATATGTATACCTGAGACCTAAGGTACTATGGAAGTATTTCAGAGGTTACAAGGACAAAATGATAAATCAAAGCAGGACCCCTGTACAATTTTGACTAGAGCAGTTTGGTTTTTATATCGCTTCCACTTTGGGGTTCCAGTAAGATTCACTTGAAAGCCAATGTTGGAAAAGAGAGAGGCTTGGAAAACATTCACTCTCTAGTAAATTCTGTGAGTACGGTTAATATAATAGAGATTAGTCTGCTGCTTTCTGTCAGTGCTAGGTCTAAAAGGTCCCATTAGTACAGAGGAGAACAGGATCCCAAAATACTGTAAGTAGCCCACTAAATTATTAGGTAATACTTTTCTTTTTTTTTTTTTTTAAAGATTTTTATTTATTTATTTGAGAGAGAGAGTGAGAGAGAGAGCACAAGAGGGGGGAGCCGGAGAGGGAGAAGCAGACTCCCTGCCAAGCAGGGAACCCGATGCGGAACTCGATCCTGGGACTCCAGGACCATGACCTGAGCCAAAGGCAGTCGCTTAACCAACTGAGCCACCCAGGCGCCCGGTAATACTTTTCAAACGTCAAGATTCTGGATTTAGAGTATAAAATCCTGAGTGAGTTTTACCTTTTTCAGGCTCTTAGTAACTGCAAGGCCTTGAGCAAATTACTTTCTCTGGGCCTCATCTGTATGATGTGGGGGTTGTAGTAGGTAAACTAAGGTTCCCTCACAGTTTTATCGCTTCATAAACTGAAAAGGCAAAACCATCAGAATAATCATTATTCTAATAAACTTTCCACCTTTTCAAAAGAAGTTATATTAGAAGATGGTGTTATCCATTTATTTTATATGTTTCAAGGCAAATATTTGTAAAAGTGGTTTTCCTTTTTCCTGGGTAGCTTTCAGAAATAAAGTAATGTTTTTCATTTATCAAATATGAGATGATTCCAGTGTGCATTTTGAAACCGACGTATTTAGAAATTGACATAATTTATTTGAAATTTAAGGTAACTGGTTTGTGTCTTCTCAAATATAAAATGTATTCCTGTGTTATGAAGGAAACCATTCAGATTATCATCAGAGCTTAGTTCTTAGTACTAAAAAGCATATACCCTCAAATGTAAAATTTTGGGGTCTCTAGATACATGAATGTATGTAGGAAGTTTTTGTTTTGTTTCCAAAAATAAACATTCAGTATATTTCTTTTTTTTTTTTAGATTTTATTTATTTATTTATTTGACAGAGAGACAGCGAGAGAGGGAACACAAGCGGGGGGCGTGGGAGAGGGAGAAGCAGGCTTCCCGCCGAGCACGGAGCCCATGCGGGGCTCGATCCCAGGGCCCTGGGATCATGACCTGAGCTGAAGGCAGACACTTAATGACTGAGCCACCCAGGCGCCCCTAACTTTCAGTATATTTCTTGGGTTTAGAACCCAAATTTATAGTTAGTTATTTTGGAACACCTCGGATCTCTGAAGTAGCAAATTGGACTCCTTTTACATTATGCCTTTTGCTCATAAATTTATAGTTATTTGGAGTTGGTTTTCTTAAAATTTTTTAGTGTTTTCACATGAGATTAGCAGCATAGTTATAATAGGCTTTAGAGTCAATTTCTTTGCTGTTTTCACATCTGTAAAATGGAGCTGATGGCAGTTATTGTGTAGAGTTGTGACTTTTTTTTTTTAAAGACTTTATTTGAGACAGAGAGAGAAAGCACACAAGTGCGGGGAGGAGCAATGGGAGAGGGAGAAGAAGAGGGAGCCCGATGCGGGGCTCAATCCCAGGACCTGGGATCATGACCTGAGCCGAAGGCAGACGCTTAACGACTGAGCCACCCAGGCGCCCTGAGTGTATTAATACCTTTAATGTATTAATTTACCTAATCACTAACTGGAGTGTAGGAAGGAATCAGTGTATGTAGCAACTGTAAAAATAATATAGCCTCATCATTAAAAAGTTTAAAGGAAAAATAGCACCTACAATTCCATTATGTAGAGATGACCGCTGATAACGCTTCATGTTTCCTTCAATCATGTTTTCTTCTTTTTTTTCCATTAATAAAATAAAACATAATATTAAATGCATAAGAGTAAACAAAGTTACATGACTCTTTTTAAGTTAAACATTACTAAATTTTTATAAATAAAAGAATACTTTTTTCTGCAGCTAGGAGCTCTTTTCTTGTTAATGCAAATCTGCCTTATTGCTAAGTAGTATATTCCAGCTATGGCTACTGTATTTTAACTTATTTAATTATTCCCATATTCATGAACATTTAGCTTATTTCTAGTTTCTAATTATTAGAAATAATGCCATAATAAACATTACATTAAATAATTCTTCTTGAAGAAATGGTTTTGTGTGTTTACATGACTTTTTCTGTACAATCAGTCCCTAGAAAGTAGACTTACTGGATCAGAGAATACAGAGATTACATCTAATTATTGGAAAGGGTGAGCTGTTGAATTTTTTTTTTTAAGATGTGCCTGTTTATAGCTCATCTTACTCTGTTCCATACATAGGGAATATTTTCACCAGTCTGTTTATCCTTTAATTTGGTCTTACAATCATTTTTGATGCATTTTAAATAGTTGTAAAAAGTCTCTACAACATAGAGATAGTAAGATGGAGTAGTTAAGAGCAGAAACTGGAGCCAGGCTGCCTATATTCAAATTTATAATCAGCCTCCTCCCAGCTATGTGATACTAAGCTAAACCACCTAACTTCTTTTTGCCTCAGTTTCCTCAACTGTGAAGTGTGACTTTTAATAATAAACTGGGACTAAACCAGTTTTCATTTCCATTTGTAATATATGAGAATACCCCTTTAAACGTCTCACTACCACTGAGTTTTCTCTTTAAAAAAAAAATGTTGCTAATTTGAAAGGTTGAAATGACATTTTTTTAAATTTGCTTTTATTTAATTCTACTGAGATATGGAATATTTAAATACATGTTTCAGAGTGTAAAGTTTGACTTGATCCAATCCATTATGGTAAGATGATCTTTCATTCATAGGACCATTTTGGGGGTCAGTTCAGTGAAAAAAATAATAAATTATAAATAATAATAATAAAAATAATTCAGAATCTGTGCAACTAAATTTTCCATTTGTTGTGTTAAATTGCCCATTATTATTTTTAAAATGAAAATGGTTTTGCTACTAACTGAATTTAAAATGTCTGTATTCAGGGCGCCTGGGTGGCTCAGTTGGTTAAGCGACTGCCTTCGGCTCAGGTTATGATCCTGGAGTCCCGGGATCGAGTCCCACGTCGGGCTCCCTGCTCAGCAGGGAGTCTGCCTCTCTCTCTGACCCTCCCCCTCTCATGCTCTCTATCTCATTCTCTCTCTCAAATAAATAAATAAAATCTTTAAAAATAAAAAATAAAATAAAATGTCTGTATTCAGATGTTAGATGAATAAAGCATTAAGGTGAGTTCCCAGTTAGATGAAAGCCATACTGAATATTGAGAATATTGCTGGTTAGTTAATTGATAATCAGCTTGGAAATCTCTTTAGTGTGTCCCAGTATTTTGTTCATTCTTCTTCAGCATTTCCATCAGTGATTTAGATCATGATTTCTCATCTTGGCCCTGCTGACATTGTGAGTCAGAGAATTCTTTGTTGTGGGGGGCTATTTTGTGCATTTTAGGATGTTTAGTAGCATCCCTGGCCTCTACCCACTAGATGTTGGTAACACACACACACACACGCCTCTGCCCACCCACCTTTCTTGTGGCAACAGGAAATGTCTCCAGAGATTACCAGATGTTTCCCAGAGTTGGGGCAAAGGGGAGAGACAAAATTACCCCTACTTGAGAACCAATGATTTAGATTAATACAGAAGACCTACTTCTTGAACTTAATGTATAGTACAATCAGGATTGCAAAAAATTTCTATTGCTCAAAGGTGGTGTATCAGTAGCAAGATAAATATATAAGGTCCTGTACTTCACTTGTAGGAGAAAAAAATGGAACAAAATTTAGAAAATTTAGAATTACCTTCTTTAGGATACCTTTGTTTTCTTAGCCATTCATGAAAATGACTAGGTTTTAATGATTTTCAGTGTTACTTTATGATTTAGTGTTATTAGATGATGTGTTATTTAAGATGATTGCTGGAAGGAGGGATGGGGGGATACTAAATCTTTTCAAAGGATTATTTTCACTTCCCATGCCCCAATATTCTATTTTTAAGAGGTTCATTTTCAGTACTTTTTTTCAACTTTCAAAAGTGATTAATGCTTTGACTCAGATAAACCTGAATTTGAATATTGCCTCTACCATTTAGTACACACTGGGTGATCTTGGGCAAGATTGAATTTACTGTGTTGAGAGGATTAAATGGAATTATACCTAAAGTAGTACCTGGCATTTAGTAAATAATACACAATGACAATTCAAGGTCTGCTTTCTCTTATCTGAAATCCTTGGGGATGTGGTAAAATTACTATATTATATTCACCTCTAGGCAGTCTGGAGCAGCATTACATAATCAAAGGATACTATGTCTACAGTGAAACCTACAAATGTTTACATTATAATGGGTAAATAATGATTGTAAACTGGCTCAGGCAGGTTTTGCTGGCAGAGGAGTTACTGAGAAAACTTTCGGTTTCAGATATTTGGGGATTTTACTGTAACTGTTCACGTGAGATTTTGGTCCTGGGTACTAAGATGATTGCTGTAACTCCCACAATATTAAATTGCTCATTTGCTTGTTTAAGCAGCTTGAGTTACAATATAGTCAAAAACTCAAATTGAACTTGTTTAGAAGTAAACATTCCAATGGTAATTTTTGAACAGAGTGAAGAATTCTTTGTGGGTGTTACCACACATAAATACATGTGAAGTGTGACTACTGCCCCATTGTGCCTGAGTTCTCTGTAGAACTATCAGTAGGTTATATAGCAGGCGCAGTGGGTACCTTAGAAGCGAAGGTTCATTGTAAATCCAGGCATCCTTATGGCAGGAGTTTTTCACCAGTATGACTGTGAATCTCTTAAATCTCACACGCAAAATTGTGTGAGATTTTATATAAGACTTTTTATAAGAATAGGAAGTGTAATTTTCATTTTATAGTCAAAATGAATAAGAATAGGAAGTGTAATTTTCATTTTATAGTCAAAGTGGAGTATAACACTAATCAATCTGTGAGATCAAAAATGTATTCAATAGTGGGGCACCTGGGTGGCTTGCTCAGTTAAGCGCCTCACTTGATTTTGGCTCAGGTCACGATCTCGAGGTCATGAGATCGAGCTCCATGTCAGGCTCCATGCTGGGCTGGAGCCTGCTTAAGATTCTCTCTTTCTCACTCCCCTCCTGCCCTCCCCCACTCACTCTCTCTCTCTATAAAAGTAAAATAAAATAAATTTTTTAAATGTATTTAACAGTGATGAATTTTAGAGGACTAGTGAATTTGTAGGAATGTCCTAATGGGTAACTTTAATGAACAAAGAAAAGTTAAGGGATGCTTATATTAAGAATAAATTGAGCCAAAACAAGATTGACCTTCTCTCTCAAAAAATAGAGGAGGCTGATAAGGAAATGTGTCCAGTAGAAGGGTTCCCTACTTACTTTGGAGCAGATCCCAGACTATTCCTTAAAATAGTGACGCTTTCAGAGGTAACTCCTTTACCTCATCTCTTTGTGAGATGTATAACTTATGGTCACTTTCACCCAATGCTAATCAAAAACTATGGAGGAAATATGAAAGATCTGTATAAAGAAAACCTAAACTCTACTGAATAACTTAACAGATTAGAACAAATGGAAAAAGGTACCTGTGCTTAGGAGATGCAGTATTATAGAAGTAACATTTCTTAAATGAATAATGTGATCCCAATCAAAATACTAATTTTGTTTGGTTTTGATTTGAGAATTTTTTTCTTTTTTGAGAAGAAGGAAGGAGTTTATGATAAAATGACTGAAGTTCATTTTGAAGAATAAACATGGAAGAAGCACCAGGAAAATCCTGAAAAAGAGGAGTAACGAGGCTGGACTCATTAAAATTTATGAAATTCTAGTAAAATTTTTTGGTGTTGACATAGAAATCCACAGGTAGCTTAAGTTATAGAAAGTAGGTGGAAGGCTATTTGGTACTCTAGCATATGATGAAGGTAGCATTTCAAATTAATACAGATAATTAATAAATGGGGTTGAGTCAGCTTGCTGTTTATCAGGGAAAAGCTGGGATTTTAACTAGAATTGCAGGTGGATCAAAATCCTAAACTTGAAATAAGAAATACTGGTGTATTTTCATAATCTTGAAGAGAGGAAATACCTCATCCAAAGGCATAAAGGAAAAAAAATAACTAAACATAAAATTTTTAAAAATGGTATGGTAAAAAAAAGACCGTAGTGAGCTCAAAAGACTAATTAGACAAAAAAAAAAATCTTTAGCATATATGACAAAGAGTGTTTATGCACGAGTAAGAAAAAAGACTAGTACCTAATTAGGAAAAAGATAGGAATAGATGGTCATGGAAAGATATATATATATATATATATATCATAGAAAGGTATATACATACACATACATGGCCTATAAGTATATATTGATAATATCTAGTGAAGGTATGGGTTAACCAGGCCAATTTGCTCTTCCACTGTTGTTGAGAATATACATTAGTGGTCATTTTAGAAGGCAACTTGGTATTATTTCTCAAAATACTATATATGCATACTCAAGTAATTTATCCCACAAATGTATTCGTACAGTTTACAGAATTACACATATCTATTCCAGCATTATTTTTAATAGTGTAAAAACTGGCAACAACTCAAGTGTCACTACTATGGGACTGAGGTAGATTGATGGTATGTTCCCAAGGTGGAATTCTAGGTACCCATTAAACAAAAACAAATTAGATGTGGAAGAATTGTCATGAAATGACATTATGATATGTTCAATGAAAGAAAAAACAGAGTTTAAACAGTTATCTGAAAGATAGGAAGCTCATTTTTCCTATTGATATAAAATTTGCATGCAGTGAAATGCACAGATCTTAAGGGTACACTTGTTGAGTTTTGACAAATGCATAATACCTTTTTTTGTTGCACTTCACTTTATTGTGCTTTGCAGATATTGTGTTTTTTACAAGTCGAAGGTTTGTGGCAACCCTGCATCAAGCAGGGCGTTTGGTGCCATTTTTCCAACAACATATTTGCTTGCTTCATGCCTCTATGTCACATTTTGGTAATAGTCACAGTATTTCAAACTTTTTCGTTCTTATTTGTCACGGTGATCGTGATCAGTGATCTTTGATGTTACTATTGTAATTGTTTTGGGCTGCCATGAACTGCACCCATATGAGACAGTGAACTTACTTGATAAATGTTGTGTGGGTTCTGACTGTTCCACCAACTGGCCATTCCCCATCTTTCTCCCTCTTTTCAGGCTTTCCCTGAAATACAACAGTATTGAAATTAGGTCAATTAATAATGCTATAGTGACCTCCTAAGTGTTCAGATGTAAGAAAGACTCTCATGTCTCTTACTTTAAAGCAAAAGCTAAAAATGATTAAGCTTAATGAAGAAGGCATGTCACAGCCAAGATAGGCCTAAAGCTAGGCCTCTTGTGCTGAATAGTTAGCCAAGTTCTGAATGCAAAGGAAAAGTTCTTGAAAGAATTTAGAAGTGCTACTCCAGTGAACACAGGAATGATAAGAAAGCAGAACAGCCTATTGCTGATATGAAGAAAGATTAAATGGTCTGGGTAGAAGATAAACCAGTGACAACATTTCTGTAAGCCAAAGCCTAATCCAGATCAAGGCTCTAAATCTTTTCAATTCTATGAAGGCTGAGAGAAGTGAGGACACTGCAGAAGAAAGTCTGAAGCTAGCAGGGGTTGGTGGGTGAGGTTTAAGGAAAGAAGCCCTCCCTGCAACATAAAAGTGCAAGGTAAAGTAGCAAGTACTGATGTAGAAGCTGCAGCAAGTTACTCAGAAGATCTAGCCAATATAATTAGAGGTGATTACACTAAACAACAGATTTTCAGTGTAGACAAAACAGCCTTATATTGGAAGAAAATGCTCTCTAGACTTTTCCTAGTTAGGAAGGAGGTCAATGCCTGGCTTCAAAGCTTCAGGGCCAGGCTGACTATCTTATTAGGGACTAATGCAGCTGGGGAGTTTAAGTTGAAGCCAAGGCTCTTTTACTGTTCCAAAAATCCTAGCATACTAAATCTACTCAGCTTGTGCTCTATAAATGGAACAACAAAACCTGGATAACAGCACATCTGTTTACAACATGGTTTACTGAATATTTTAAGCCCACTGTTGAGAACTACTGTTCAGACAAAAAAGATTTCTTTCAAAATATTGCTGCTCATTGGCAATGCATCTGGTCACCCAAGAGCTCTGATGGAGCTGGACAATAAGATGAATGTTTTCGTTCCTGCTAACACAGCGTCCATTCTGCAGCCCATGGGTCAGGGAGTCATTTAGACCTTCAGGTCTTACTATTTAAGAAATACATTTCAGGGGCGCCTGGGTGGCTCGGTCAGTCGTTAAGCGTCTGCCTTTGGCTCAGGTCATGATCTCAGGGTCCTGGGATTGAGCCTCGCATCGGGCTCCCTGCTCAGCAGGAGGCCTGCTTCTCCCTCTCCCACTCCCCCTGCTTGTGTTCCCCCTCTCGCTGTGTCTCTCTCTGTCAAATAAATAAATAAAATCTTTAAAAAAAAGATTTCATAAGTCTATAGCTGCCATAGATAGTGGTTCCTCTAATGGACCTGGGCAGAGTCCATTGAAAACCTTCTGGACGGGTTCTCACCATTCTAGATGCCATGAAGAACATTTGTGATTTATGGGAAAAAGTCAAAATATCAACATTGACAGGTGTGTTTAGAAGAAGTAATATCAACCCTCATGGAGGACGTTGAGGGGTTTAAGACTTACATGGAGGCAGTAACTGCAGATGTGGTAGACATAGCAGGAGAACTAGAAGTGGAGCCGGAAAATGTGAATGGCTGCTGTCTCCGTACAACTTTCACAGATAAGGAGTTGCTTCTTACGGATGAAGAAAGTGGTTTCTTGAGATGGAATCTACTCCTGGTGTAGGTGCTCTGAAGATTGTTGAAATGACAACAAAGGATTAAGAATGTTACATAAACTTAGTTGATAAAGCAGTGGTAGGGTTTGAGAGGATTGGCCTCAGTTTTGAAAGAAGTTCTGTGGGTAAAGTGCTATCAAACGGCATCACATGCTACAGAGAAATCATCTGTGAAAGGAAGAGTCAGTCGATGCAGCAAACTTGGTTGTTGTCTTACTTTTAAAAATTGTCACCCTGATCAGTCAGCAGCCATCAATACTGAGGCAAGACCCTCCCCCAGCAAAAAGATTATGACTCACAGAAATCTCAGATGATGGTTAGCCTTTTTTTTTTTTTAGCAATAAAGTATTTTTTAATTACGGTATGTACTTTTTTTAGACATAATACTGCACACTTAACAGACTGCAGTATAGTGTAAAAATAACTTTTTATCACTGGGAAACCAAAGAATTCATTTCACTGGCTTTGTTGCAGTACTTACTTTCATTACAGTGGTCTGAAACTGAACCCATGATTATCTCCAAGGTATGCCTATATCTATTTAACACAGTCCCTATGAATATATAGAATATTACCATCACCCCAGAAAGGTCTTTCCTTATTAGCTTCTCTCCTTGCCAGGGACATCCTGTGATGTCCTGGTGATGAGTTTTTGCCTTATTTAAAATTCCATGTATGGGATCATATAGCTTACCCTCACTTTCGAATGATAGTTTAGCTGAATATGAAATATCTTGATATTTTAATACTTCTATTCAGTTATTTATTCCCTTGTCTTACCTTTTTTGCCACTTTTGAGAACACTGTTTTTTATATAGTCTTTTTTTTTTTCTTTCACTTGCTTTTCAGATCTTCACTTTTGTCTTTGGAGTTCTACAGTTTCAGTATGATATGGGTCTTCATGTGATTTTTTTTTTTAATTTATCTTCCTTGGGATTTGTGCTTTCTGAATATGACAGTTCTGGAAATTCTAAGGCATTATTTTAATCTCTCATTTGTTTGTTACATTCGGGATAATTTATTCAGTTATACAAGTCACTATCTCCTCAGCTGTGTCTGATTAATCTTATCTTTAGCTCATGCACTGAGTGTTTTTCTGTTTCAGTTTTGTTTTTCATTTCTAGAAGTTCTGTGTCTTTCCCAAATCTATCTGCTCTTTTAGATCAAACTATATTCTTTTCTCATGTTTAACCCTTTGTTTAATAATTTAGAACATTTATTATCTGTGTAAATAATTCCAGTATTAGAAGTTCTTGGAAGTCTGTTAGTGCTGTGTGCTGTTTCTGCTGACTTTTGACTATGGTGGCTGGTTTCCTTGTTTTTTTCTTCTAAAAAGTAGCTGTGAACACAAGTTGACGTAGAAGGTGGCATGCATTTGCTTATGCCAAGATACTCATGGCACCAATTCAGGATCCTCTTAGGATCCACTTAGGATCCACTGAGTCTTAAGTTTCTCAGACTATATTAGTAGGAATAACTTGAATCCCAACCAATTTGAGGAAACTACAGTTTCGCATTCTCAATTGAGATCTTTCCCTCTACCCTCTCTACCTTTCTCCCTAGAGCTCGAGCTAAGGTCCACACGTTTCCTAGTTGTCTTCCTTTGCTAGTGGGCAGGATTTTTCTGGTTTACACTTTCACTAGTTTTATGTTGTGATCCTAGTTTGAGGTCTCCAACATATGTGGGCCCAAGATCTTGTCTCCTGTCACCCCGTGGTTGTCGACAAGCCTCTCGGTACCAAAATTGGCGAAGGTTTCCAGAGCAGGTGTTGCTTTAGCATCCTTCCAGGATCTTTAGTTCCTGCTTCCTTCTGGTTCCGGAAGATATCTCTTACTTGCTGATGAGCTCAGTCTGTTTATTTTATTTCTCCAGGATTTCTTAATGTATGCTATTGAGAAGGTTTTCAGATTATCTTTTCTAAAATGTCCTAATTGTTTAAAATAAACACTGGCCCCAGGACAAAGGTAAGTTCAGTAGTGGAAAAGAGATGGATCAGGAAGACATGATAATTACTGTTCACCTGGCAATTCCATTTCTAGAAATTTATTTGATAGATACAACCATTTAAATGGAAAATGGAGTATGTACAAGGATATTGAGTGCAGTGTTGTTTGTAATAGCAAAAGAGTGGTATGAATCTAAATAATTTGCCAATAGTGGACTACTTAAATTATGGCATGTTTTTACAATGGAAAAAGAATGGAACAGGTCTGAATGTACTAATACGGAATGTCTAAGAGAGTCTAAGTCTCTCTTAGAGTATGAAGATGGTAGAAGTGTGCCCATTATTTAACAACAGTATGAATTAATAATTGAGCTCCAGTCCTGTTTTAGAAGCTAGCCACTAGATGTCTCTCTTGTAAAGAAATAACCTTTTACAGATTTGCAATATTACTTTTTTTCTTCCGGATAAAATTACAGCATTCTAATTATATTGCAGTAATATACCCATCTACCTCTTTATTAGTGTCAGTAGCATTTTTTTCCTTAAGCAGTTATGTGGTGATACACTTCATAAAGCACAGTATTTTATTTGCGTGATGACCCGGAAGTAGTATGGGTTTGTACTTGACTGGAAACTGACTTTAGAAAAGAGCAAAGGAAAAGGAAATGACGGGTATAACAGTTGTGGTCATGGGGGGACAAGTGGATTTTGCAGTGATTTAGTTTGGTGGAGGATTTCACAGCAACAGCAGGGATTTAGAAGAAACAGTGTGAAAAAGTAGAAACTTACTGGTTCCCCAAACAGGCATTTCCTTATGGGGGCCAAGTAGGCAGTGGTGAGGAAGTTTCTGTGACATAGCATCACAGAGGTTGTACTTTTCCATAATAGCAATTAGCCAGCATTCATGGAAATGGAAAACACCCTTGGTTATCTTGGGGTCCCCATCCTGGTTCAGTTAGGGAAGTCCTTCCGTAGTCCCCGGGTTGACTACTTCATGATATGCCTCGGGCATCTGTCCCTTTCCACGTCCTTCACTGTAGCATTTATCAACTGTATTCTCCCATGCAGGCCCACCTTGTCTCACCCTGGACTATTGAGGAACTTGTTAGTGCCCTCCCTACCTCAGTCACTCGATACATAGCTGTCTGATACATCTTTATAAAATGTGTTTTTATTGTGATGATCACCTGCTCAAAATCAAGAAGTTAAGTGTAGGTTTAAGGATGGTCTTGTGGTGAGGATATCAGATGCAAAAGGATAAAGTAGTAAATTTAAGACAGTGTATGTAGTTTGGTGTGTCTAGAACTAGGTTGGGAGTTGGTAAGTGGTAGGGGATGAGGTTGGAGAGAGCCCCACTGGGGCTGGGCTTTACAGGACTTTATATGCCATGCCAGGGAGTTTAGACAGTCATACTTGGAGCAGAAAATGTTCCTGTTGGTATGAGGGACCCATACTAAATATGAATTTTCATAGTTTGTCCCCACCTGATTTCAACCGAGTGTACCCAGGCTGGTCACCATGCTTAATCTTAGAATGTTTTCCTCATCCATTATTTTCTAGCCATCTGTGAAAATACACATGATAGCTCATCTTCTCCATTATTTCTTTTTGCTGCAGTTTCTATAGTGCATATTTTCTCCACAGTTAATATGAAACACATGCTGCATTTAGTGCTGGCATTCGGTTTTTGGTAATGCATATATATCTGCTCTCCCTTCTGCATTCTAGTGTTTCTTAGTAGTGGCTCTATTGGCATTTTGAACAGGACAGTTATTTGTTGCGTGGGACTTTCCCATGCATTACAGGAAGGTTAGCATTTCTTTTCTTATCTTTCCATGTTTCTTTTATTTTTATGTTTTAAGATTTTTTTTATTTGAGAGAGAGAGAGAGAGAGAGAGCACATGAGAGGGGGGAGGGTCAGAGGGAGAAGCAGACTCCCCGCCGAGCAGGGAGCCCGATGCGGGACTCGATCCCGGGACTCCGGGATCACGACCTGAGCCGAAGGCAGTCGCCCAACCGACTGAGCCACCCAGGCGCCCCGGAAGGTTAGCATTTCTTGTCTCTGCCCACTAAAATGCCTAAAGTGCTTCCCAGTCTTGGAACAGTCAGAAATGCCTGGCCATTTCCAAATGTCCCCACCGCCCAGGTTGGTACAGCTCCCATTTGAGAACTGCTTTATTAAGTGCTCAAGTATTTATCAGTTATTTGAAGCAAAATGTACTTTTTCATTTCAGTCTTCACCTGCTATATCCATTTTCTTAATATACTGTCTACTAAAGCCAGTACCACATACTTAACCTGTTTCCTATTATTATTGTGTAGTGGTGAAACTAATTTTTAAAAGAGCAAAATGTAATATATAACTGGAACTTTTCAAAGTATTTTCATAATGATGTGAGACATATAAAATTATGGTTTTCATTCTCCCCAATTCCAGTAATTTTAATCCATGCTAAGTAACTACACAGATCCTTTGTATTCACTCTTCCAAAAACACTTATTATGGTACCAATCCTAATAAAATAGATGGATTATTTTTATGAGGAATAGTTATATTTATTCTTGAGACTTTAAAATTTGCTCTTGAAATGTATTTTAAAAGATAAAATGCCTGTGAGTGAAGGATTATGTAGATATTTTATATATTTGTTTTTTCCTCGAAGGTTTCGGAATTTGGTACATTTTCTTTCCACTTTAAATTAAAATAAGGTTTTATAACTGATGGTGGAACAAAATGGTTTTTTCCTGAAATTCCTTCAGGTAGTATGTGCTGCTTCCAAATTTCGTAAGAGTTGACAATTTACAGATTAGTCTATCTTCCCCTTCTACTGCTTCAAAATGAAAGGTGAAACCTAGAAAGAAGAAATTTTAATTCCTTATATAAAGATGCTTGATGTTGCTTGAAATAAAATACCCAGTTCAAACCGGTTTGAGCTATAAAAAGCCATCATAACTGAATATCCAGAGGTAGGATGGACTTCAGAGTTAATAGATAAAATGACTCGATTACATCATCAACAACCCAGTTTATTGCTGATTCTCCATTGTATCTTCAGTGGTGTCAGCTGAATCCTCAGGGTCATAGGGTGCCCCTGGTAACAGTTTGAGTTGCAGTAAACGTCTAGGAGTGTTTCTCTCCCAGCATTACTGAACAGGAAGCCTGAAATTCACGATTGGACCACCTAGGTCATCTGCCCAGTCCTGAGCCTGAGCTGTTGTATCAAGGAAAATCTAGGATAGTGATTTTCTTAAGCCTGGTTAACCAGTTAAGTGCATGTCCCTAGAGGTAGGGAATGGGTTCCATTCATCAAAGTATGGTTATAGATGAGGAAGGAGGATAGTGGTAAGAGATTGCCAAGGAGGCAATTAAACTATAACTCATAAATGATTACAGAATACAAAGGCAAATATATAAAATATAACTGAGCTGCGTTTGAATTTAACAGTACATAAAAATACATGGTTTGTTATTGAACTTGCAGTTCTGGTAAGTTCATAATGGTGTAGCTGATTAGAGCATAGACTCTGGAGTTACTGTACTATCTGGGTTCAAATCCCACCTCTGCAACTTTCCAGCTGAATAATGACCTTGAAAGAGGGACTTTTCTCTATCTTAGGGTTCTTATCTGTAAAATGAAATAATGGCATTCATCTCAGAGTTATAAGAATTAAATGAATTAATACATGTAAAACATTTAGAACAATGTCTGACATATTAAAAGCACCTAATAAACTATTGTTATTACTATTGCTATTTGCTAGTGCTCTCTGGTAAAAGGATCTGCTGGTAGGTTTGATAATCTGTAGACTTTACTGATTGAATTAGTGGTATAGTATTCTGAAGATAGACATGTGGAAATTCTAGCTTTAGCTTACTCCCACGGAGTTACCTGTATTTAAAAATCAGAAGTAAAAATTTTAGACATATTTGAACTGACATGATCTGTCATTGTGCTTCTCAAAATTAGTGAGAGAAGTTTCCCTTAATAATTACAAACAAGGGCTGAAAAGTTAATGTTTAGAATCAGGATTACTGTAGAATATACTATAGAAATATTTACTAGGGGAGTTAAGTAGTAGGATGATGAGTCTCTCTCTAAGCCCTTCATTTCATTCTTTAAACACCTTTGTTGTTGGTGCATCAGGCGCCTGAGTGGCTCAGTCGTTAAGCCTCTGCCTTCGGCTCAGGTCATGGTCCCAGAGTCCTGGGATCGAGTCCCGCATCGGGCTCCCTGCTTGGCAGGAGGCCTGCTTCTCCCTCTCCCACTCTCCCTGCTTGTGTTCCCTCTCTCGCTGTCTCTCTTTCTGTTAAAAAATAAACAAAAAAATCTTAAAAAATAAATAAATAAAAATAAAAACCTTTGTTGTTGGTGCATTAACCACAGAATAAAATCCATAGTGTTTAGCAGAACATTCAGGGCTTTTAATAATCTAAGACGAATCCAGATGTTCAGTTTCATCTCTAGCCACTAAACACTAAATTCAGTGTAAGTAGAATTTGGTTAGGAACTCGTGGCAAAATATTCTCAGTTAAAGGACCTGTGAATATTTCTGTTTTAAGCTTCATAATTCAGAACATTGAATTGAATGTAGAATTATAACAATGGCAATAATAGTAGCTAACATTTTTTATATGTTCTGAGCTCTCAACATATATTTACTCATTTGATCCTATGATATAAATACTATTGTTATCTCCATTTTACTGTGAGAAACCTGAGTCACAGATTTGTCTCTTGCTCAAGATCACATCAAGTTTTATAAATTGTTAAGAGTAGGATTCAAGCACAGAGTCCGCTTAAACTTTCGCCCTGTCCTACCTCTGGTCCATACAGCATGTTGAGTATTCTTCCTCTGTACAGTATCCGCGAAGAACAAAGTGCTTTCATATGAAAACTCTGTACTTCTCCTCCCTCAGCCATATGGAAGGGAAACACAGTGCCCGGGATTGGTGGTTGACTTAGGCTCCGAACAGAAGCTTTCCTTGGCCTCATTCCCTTTGTTCGCATCCTTAATGCCTAGGGAGTCCTTTGGAGTCTTTGAGTAAATATTGGTTAGTCAGTGAGAGAGTGGAATGGAAATTGGTGATTTTTTTTTAAGAACAAAGGTATTCAAGCTCATTTAAATTTTATATTAGAAATCTTAGTTCTTAGAATTCAGCCTTCATATATAACTCTTAGCTGTGGCATTTTTCTTGAGGAAGATAGCTTTGAAGCTGTCAAAATGATTAGATAAGTAATCCTAGTTCTGGTTGGGTAATAATTTCTGAGATAAAAAGGAAACCTCTTAAAAGAACATTTCGAATAAGGAATATTTTTAGGTTGAAAAAGAATTAAATTAATTCTTTTTAAATTTAATTAATAAAATTAAATAATTAAATAATTAATAATGAATTTTAATTAATTTAAAATTAATTAATAAAATAAAATTAAAATTAGTCCTGTCCTTTCTAGGACTACTATCCTGTACTTTCCAATGGAAACATTTTTTACTTTGCTGATAAAAATTAGCAAATCATTATGTCAGAGATTTAATAGAGATATATAAAGTAGGATTAAGTCCTTCCGTAATGGCAAGAAATAACCATAGTTAAAAGTTTGGGGCATGTCCTTCATACTTGTAAACACATGTATGAATATATATTTTAAGCATATATGCCCTCATTCAACACGTACATTTTTCTACCTTAGTGCATATAGTTCTGCCTCATCTTTTCATTCATTATGTAGGTCTGCTATAATTTATTAATCAGTTTTTTGATGATATCCATTCAGATTTTTTTTTTTTCTAGAGTGACACAGTGGACATGAGCATATGTCATTACTTGTCCAATTATTTCCTTGGAATAAATTCCTGGGAATAAAATTCTTGAGGCAAAAATATGTGTATTTTTTTTTGTTATGAATATTTATTTATAGTTTTTATGAAATTGAACTGCCAGAAGCTTACACCAGTTTATATTCCTATCAACAATGGAAAGTGTCCATTTCACCACACTTCTCTAGTATTTCTAATTTTAACAACATCTTATAAATCTGACAGGTAAAAATATTTCTATTTATATTTCTTTGGTTATAAATGAGCTTGAAAATCTTACTGTATCAAGAGATCAGTGCCATTTTAAAAGGATCTGATGCCTTTGTTTTCTGCCCTTTTTCCTTGGAATTATGGTAGGATTCCAGATATGAAAATTAGCAATTTTAAGTCATGGAGTTAGAAGAATAATTACAGGCATGGGTATAGAACTTCCATCCCCTGTAAATTTGCGTCATCATACACATAGTATTTTCTTGAAACTGTGGGAGAGAATGACCCTTAACAGTTTCTAATAAGCATTAGCTGTTAAGTAAGTGCCTTGTATTACCTTATTAAAACCAAGTGTAAAATAATATTTATTTTTCTCTTTTAATATATATATGTGTTTCTCAATCTTTTTTATTATTATTTTATTGCCTCCCAAGGAGCCCTTTTAGACATTTTCCCTTTAATTGCTCCTCCATGATATTTGATACCACAGATATACTGTGTACTTATTTGTCTTATTTGTTTATATACAGTGGCCCTTTGGAAGCCCACACACCATGGTATTTAAGATTTTTTTTAGCCCTTCCAAGAACAAACTTTACCCCCTTTGGGGTGATGCTGCCCGCATTAAGAATGCATGATTGAGGGGATAGGAGAAAAAGCTTTGCTATGCATGAGTAGTTTTTTAGTTTCATGGGACTCAGAGAGAGGTCACTGTTCTCTTACTTTGTCAGGTGGTCCAGAAGGGGACATTAGGTTTAACAACTCCCACCGTTTTCTTCACTAGTCTGTTATCAAATTCTAGACATAGTGCCTTGAGGTACCTAAGTTACCTAGAATATTTGGGTATAGTATTTCCATTCGTGAGAACATTGGTAATTATGGCAAGGACACAGTGACATTATTATAGTTGAAGGCATTTTGTTGAATTTAGGGAATAGTAGTCTTAATGTAGTAGGAGTAATAGTAAATGTTTTAACCTCTATCCCATTGGTTCTCATTAAGTGGTGATTCTGCCTCCCAGAGGACATCTGCAGTAATTGGGGGCATCTTTGGTTGTCACAGCTGGAAGAGTGGGTGTTGCTAGTGGCATCTCGAGGGATGCTGTTAAACATCCTGCAGGGGAAAGTGTCTCCCCTGTCTTCCCACCACCACCACCACCACCCTCTTCCCCTCCACCCCGCCGCCATAACCAAGAAGTATGTGGTCCAGAATGTCAGCGCTGCGTAGGTTATGAAACCCTGTTCTAGCCCAGTGATTCTACTCCTTGGAATCTGTCTTTACAAAACAGTCTAAAATACAAAAACGTGTGTGTGCATAAAGGTACTCGCCAAAGTGTTACTTTTCCCTTTACAATGTTCTTTTAGAAAATTCACTAATACAAAAAACATAAAATTACTCACAATCTCCCTCAAAATAATGTTGTTGGGATTTTGGTGTATGTGTATTTTTGTAATTGGGGCATATATCGCTATATATAATTATGAAAAGTGGGAAACGAACTTAATTCTTTGAAGAACAAACTGATGGTTACCAGAGGGGAGGTGGGGGCGGGGGTGTGAAATAGATGCTAGTGCCTATCATGATGAGCACTGATGGAACACTGTATGTTAACTACATTGGAATTAAAATTAAATAATTACAGAAACCTAATTCTTTGAGACTTAGAAGAGATTTGATTGCCCATGGCAGGACTACATCAGTTTCAGGAACACTAAATAATTGGCAACTACTTTAGAGATAAATAAACTCAGCCATTTCAGGAATTCTTTATACAGTACCCTTCAACCTCTCTGTCCATTCTTTCACTTAAGTCTTCTGTTCTGAATTACTGTTTGCAAATGCTTTTTACACTACCATAGAGTTAAAAGGTACAGGCAGTTTTTCAATGAAGCTAACTTAATTTTGTGTACCAGTAGAGGTAAATGATAGACCCATCCCTAGGGATAGTCTTTTATTTTTTTCTATACTGTAATTTAATATGGAAGAACAAATGATAAAAAATTGGAAGCAGTCATAATGTCTATCAGTAGAGAATGGATAAATAGATTTTGGAATTTTTCACAAAATGAAATACTGTACAACAGTTTAAACTAATGAACTAATCTGTATGTATTATAAATCTAAAGTATAATGTAAATGAAAAGCAAGGCATAAGATATTTAGATAGAGTATGATAACTTTGAAGTAAATGTTAATATTACACAAAATAGTATATTTATAGGTATGTGTATGTATATTTACATAAAATCTAAAACCATGGATGGCAAGAATACACACCCAGCCTCAGGAAATTAGCTACCTCTGATGATGGATGGGAAGGGAATTTGATCAAGGAACAGTAGAAATAACTTTCTATTCCTTAGAAGAAAAAAGTATTTCAAACAAATATGGCAATATGCAAGTTGGTTTAATCTTGAGTATGGGTACATTGAGTGTTCTTTATACTCTTTTTCTTTGTTTTTGAAAAATTGCAAGGTCACATTTTTAAAAAGTAAACGTACTTTTCAAATTTGTTCATGTTTGAACTGAGACCAAATATGGAAAGATTTTTATAATAGTCCTAATCTAACAATGTATATATAATAAAACAGTAGTGAATGACTTCTTTACAATCACAACTAGTTACCTATAGCAAATAAAATTATTTCCAAGGGCTTTTCTTACTTTGTTTTTGGAATGCTAAGTACTTTCCGAAGGTATTTAGGGTCTACTGAATGTTAAGAAAGATAAACGGTTCTTGAAATTACTCAAGCAATGATTGGAGTAATTGAATATGATTTACAATTCCATAAGATGACGAATTCATTATCTTTTTTCTCCCCTATAACTTAACATGGAAAAAACAAATATATTTAGAAAGAAACCATATTATACATTAAGATTAAAAAATCAGTTTATTTCTTACTAAGAAATGTGGAATTGGGTGCCTCGGTGGCTCAGCTGGTTGAGTATCTGACTTGGTTTCAGCTCAGGTCGTGATCTCAGGGTTGTGAGATCTAGCCCCGTGTTGGGCTCCACACTCCAGTCAGCACAGAATCTGCTTGAGATTCTTCCTCCCTCCCTCCCTTCCCCCCCCCCATGCTTGTGCTCCTGCTCTCTCTCTCTCAAATGAATAAATAAATAAATAAAATCTTTAGGAAAAAAAAGAAATGTGGAATCTCTGAGCCTCTTGATGGTGATATGATGTGATACCTGTTTGGCAGATAACGAACATTGCAGAGTGTTTTGTTTTGGAAGAATTGTTTATTTAAAACCAGGAACTGTTATATTTGCATTCAGATTTTTTTAGAGTTTTTTCCTCTGAGATTTTAGACATCTGGTCTTTAAATTAGTAAAGGGTGCTTTATGGCTTTGTTCTATCAAAAAAACGAATACTAAACTTAACATAATTGTTTCTTATATGGTAAATGGCACTTTCAACATAAGCATAATCAAGCATATTTTTTTCTAGCTAATGCCAAAAACTGTCTTGTTATTAAAAAAAACTTCTATAAGCAGATCTGTGGTAGACTTACCATAACAGAAGGATTTTTACTTGCTTTTATGGTTATTGTCTTCTGACAAAAAGTTGACTAAATCATATAAATGTTTAGTGAGAGATACTTAGATTGTATTAAAAGAAAATTATTTGAGATTTTGGAGCCATGCTGCTAGGGGATAGATTTCTAGTGATGCTGCTGGTCATTTGCCTGGACATACTGTTGGCCATTAACTTGCCAGTGGGTTGTTAGAAATTTTTTCTAAGTAAGGAAAACATGTAAAACCATCATATGGTGAAAACATTTAAATTTCTCTATTGGATTCAGTATTTCAAGCATTAAATTTTTTTTAAAGAAAGAATGGCATATAATGTCACCTAATTTAGGTATGTTAAATAGAACATGTGGTCATTATGCTAAAATTAGACATTTACTGAATTATTACTGTTGATCCTGTATCAAACCAAAGTTTAGACCTAAAAGCAAAAGGACTCTAGCTCAGAGTGCGTTCTGCTTAGCAACCAACTTGTTGTCTACTGTTTTGCTACTGAATGCACGTACTCATTGCTCAGAAGTGTGTCTGCAGCCAGCTGGTCGCAACCAGACAACATTTCATTCACCTAATTTCCAGACTAGTTAGGCAAAGACATCAGCTCATTGTTTTTAGAGATGAGCAAATTTATTTATTTATTTATTTATTTTAAGATTTTATTTATTTGAGAGAGAGAATGAGATAGAGAGAGAGAGCATGAGAAGGGGGAGGGTCGGAGGGAGAAGCAGACTCCCCGCCGAGCAGGGAGCCCGATGCGGGACTCGATCCAGGGACTCCAGGATCACGACCTGAGCCGAAGGCAGTCACCCAACCAACTGAGCCACCCAGGCGCCCCGAGCAAAATTATTTGTAAACTTCAAGTAGTAACACACTGATCTCAAAAGCCCCTGAACTGTGAGAAATTGCCTTCTAATTCAGGAATGTAAAGTCCTTGTAATTCAGAACTGCTGCACTTAATTTTATTTTCCTCTTAAAAATCCTTACAGGTATGTTGTTTAAAAAACACAGCCTCTGAAATCTTAGAAAAGAGAAAATAGAAAAGATACATTAAATCATTAAATTCAAGGAATACTTTTTGAATTAGTATCGGAAAACAAAAATCCAAGAGGTTTGATTTGTGCTCAAACTTTTATTGTCTACCTTGATCCTCATAAGATTATCTTCTAATTTAGAAAACAACAGTTTTGTTGGCATGTGAAGCTCCAGTTTCCTCAGAGTCAAGCTGTGTACATAGAAAAAAGGTATAGTATTACCACTATTAAGAACTTCTTTGTTCTTACTGTGTTTTTGTATTTACAATAAACTGTTAACTTAAATGTGACATCATTAAATGTATGTCAGGAGTAGAATGGATAACTAAGTTGTTATCTTTGAAGTTGTATACCAGACTAAAGTCACAGAAAGGACTTTATATGAATATGTATAATTGATTGAGGAAAGTTACTCATTGAAAGCATTGTCTTAATTTTGTTTTTACAGATTTATAGTTCTAAACAATGTGCATATTTACCGGAAAGTTGAAAAACCTGAAATCCTTTATTTCCAGGGAAAGTAGTATCAATTTTTTACCCTGGTCTGATGATTTAGAATGAATAAACTTGAACATGCACTGAAATTAGCATCATTTGCAACCTTTTTTCAGATTTTATATTTCTGCAACTTTCAAATATATTTACCCTGAGTTCTTTCTTCTCATCTGTGAGCACAGGTGTGTGTTAAAAGAGGTTTCATATTTTTATAATTGATTTATAGGGAGCTTCTCAAAATACTGCTTTTTAGGACTTTTTAAGTGTGTCCAAGAAGTCTTTTTGAGCTTTTTTCCTAAGTAATTTTTGTTTAAAAGGATGTTATATTTTGCCAAGAGTAAAATAAAAGATCTGTGTTCAGTCATTTAAACAAAAAAGCCACAAGATTTAGTAATTCCAAGTTAACACCATTAGTAGAAACTTATAATGTAAGTTTTGTTTTTTTTTTTGTTGTTGTTGTTGGGAAGAGTACCAGATGATAAAACTATTAATGAAATCCTAAGACCTTACATTGATCCTGAAAAGTCTGATCCTGTAATTCGTCAAAGGTATGGTTCAAAAATATTGTAATTTTCTGAAATTATTAAAAATGTTGAGGTACTGGTTATGTGCGTATTTATTATGTAAAGCTATGACTTTGTTAGAATATGGTATGTCAGTGCAGTTTATTTTCTGTGCCATTTCCTTGGTGTTTACTCAAGGCTTTGTCAGTCACGGATGATGCTTTTGGATAGCAATAAAAACAGTGTGTAATACTTAGTATTTACTGTTTTCCAGATCCTCATTGAAAGAGATAATAAATATGTGTTAATTAATTTAATCTTCATAGTAACCCTTTAAGGTAGATAACTGCTATTATACCCATTTTGCAGATGGGGAAACTAAGCCTTGAAGTGGTTAAATGATTCATATAGCAAATAAGCAGGGAAGCTGGAATTTAAACCCAGGCAGTCTGGAATCAGAGTCTGCACTGTTAACTCTCAAATCAAACTTCTTTAAAGTTGAATCAAAAACATTGAAAATTAAGAGTTTCCAAGTAACTGTTAAAGACAGGGAATTCTGTTTCAGCCAAGTCTTCATAAAACTAATTAAGATACACTCTGCCTCCTGCCCAGAAATATAGCATTAACAAAAATGGTTAACCTAGAGTAGTAGAAAGATTCAGTTATGAATATCTGGGCTAGAATAGCTCGCTCTGTCCCTTTTTAGCTGTGTGATCAAGGAGTAAGTTACTTAACTTCTGGACCTTAATTTTTTCATCAGTAAAATGAGAATGATAATATCCACTATCTAAGGTTATTTGAAGCTTCAAAAAAAAAAAAAAAAAAAAAAAAAAAAAAAAATTCCCAATAAAGGGTTTTTTAAAATTAAAAAAAAAAAAAAAAAAAAAAGCATATATAAAGTTCCCAGTACAGGGCCTAGCGCACAGTAGGCAGCACTCAAAAAGGGAAACTATTATTAGAGTGTGAATTAGTTTTCCTGAGCAGGAACCCCTTTGACTTTGTTTTCTCCAGATGGTTCCTGCTTGGGATATGAATGCTTGGTTTGGTTCCAGAGTAACCTGGTGTTTAAATTTTAGACTGGGTGGATTCTAAAATGTCTGGTCCAATTCTAGTTAAATCTCATCTTCTACTTCTAATAAAAGGTGTTGCCCAGACTGAACCAGATCCATGCCCCATATCAAGTAGTGTCTTTGGCACACCTATAGTGGTTGGATTTCTTTCCTTCTTATTACTGATAATCCAGTTGTTATCATTGGTCATGTGTTTGGCAGTAAGACAAAGTACCTGTCACTAAATTGGATACATTTAATTAAAATAAATAAAATAACAAGTTTAACTTAATTTAACTGAAATAGATATTTTTTAATTCAAGATATTTTACAGAGAGAAGAAAGGTTAATTTTTTAAAATTCAAATCCTTGGTTAGAAAATATCTTTAACCTCTTTTCTGTGCTTGGATAGTTGAATTTTAAGTATTATTAGCTACTCATAAATATTTGGTCTTCCATAGATACTATCTTGAAATATATTAAAAATCAGTTTTGCTTCCTTCAATATGACATTTTTATTTCAGGTTGAAAGCCTACATTCGCTCTCAAACTGGGGTCCAAATTTTAATGAAGGTTGAATATATGCAGCAAAATTTAGTAAGGTAAAATTGCTTCCCTCCCCATTTCTTTATATATTTTCTAATTCTGTAATATAATTAAGTAGCTTGATTAGCTTAAGTAGCTGGTTATTATACTACTATGATTTTCAAATTAAAATTTTAAAATAATCACACTTATAGAATAAATTCAATTGAAAAAAACTCTGGTTAAAGTATCTTAAAATGGCATTATGTACAAGTAAAAGATTCCTAATTCCCATTTTAACTTACTTCAAGAAATATTCTCTACAACAGAGTTTGAGTGTTTACGTTTTTGCCTTTGGAAATGCAAAAATTCATGTGATCAACTGAGCATTGCATATATTGCTTTCTCTGCAGAGAAATGTAAAGAGAGCTGGGATCTAACAAACCATATTATTTGAGAAAGTTCTTAACTTTACTGGGCTCTGTTCCTTCATTAATGGAGTGGTAAAATAGACTACACCAAACAATCTCTGGGAGTCTCTACAAAGTCTGCTTACATGCCAGTTACGTTGTCGTTGTACTGAATTACAAAACACTGATCTTTTATGACCTTTGATGCTCTTCCATTCATTGTTCAAGTAACAAAACTACTAGAATCAACTCAGACTGTATCTGGTCAGTCTCACCTATGATTTGATTTGTTAGCGTAGCATAGAGGTTTTAGAGTCCAAGCTGTGAAACCCAGCACAGCTGGGTTGAAATCCCAGGGGCACCTGGGTGGCTCGGTTGGTTAGCGTCTGCCTTCAGCTCAGGTCATGATCCCAGGGTCCTGGGATGGAGCCCCGAGTCAGACCCCCCTGCTCAGCGGGGAGCCTGCTTCTCCTTCTCCCTCTGCTGCTCCCCCTGCTTGTGTGCGTGCCCCCTCCCTCCCTCCCTCTCTCTCTCTCTCAAATAAATAAAATGTTAGAAAAATAAAAAAGATCGTCGTGAAAGATTAAGATATTCATTCAGCACATGGTAAGTGCATGATTTTATTATTACTACTCCAGATAAATGGATTCTTAAAAAATGTCTGCACATAAGATTGTAAGACTTGTAGCTAAGAACAGATTTAAACACCAAATCTTGACCACCTTTTACCAACATATCTCAAATACTCGCAACTTCATATCATTGATCATGGTTCAGTGATAAAAAATTCAAGTTTTCTATCACATAGTTTTTTCCCTAGACTTCTTAATTCAGTATATGTACATGCAGTTCATGCTTTAACTCTCCTCCTTCCCCTGAAAGATTTGGAATCTCAAATGAGAGAGGAATAGAAGGTTTTGTGGGTTTTGCAAAGATAGTTTATCCAGTGTAACATCCATGCTAACCAAAGTCAGTATTTCTAAAATTGGTAATCAAACATTTATGTAATTAGTGAGAAATACTGATGTAAAAGGTGCATTCTTTCAGTTTTGCCTAGCAAAATCTTAAAGTAAATTTCATACAATTCATGTTTAGACAAAACAATTTGCAACATTGCCTTGGAATTTACCTCCTGTCAGTCATTAAATAATTTCTCCTTTTATTATCTTTTATCTCATTTAAATTCAATTCCTTTCTTAACATTTACTATATCTTATTTAGTTAATTCTTGTAAATGTTACTCACATTTACGTGGTGCACTCTTGATGGGTATACTGTGGCTTCAGTCTCAATAAGCCTGTTAAAAGAACACCTGTGAGGGTTTTTATGAAAAATGAAATTGCTTTCTGGATAGTTGTTTCATCTCATCTTCTCTGGGCCATGGAACTAATACATACTCTCCCAAGTCTTCTCATGACAACCTGCTGATGTGTCCCAACATTCTAACACTTCTGCACCACTCTGAGCATTTACCAGCTCCTTGTCCTAGACTGCCAGTGTGGGGATAACATGTAAATGGCTCCAGAAGGATTGGAAGGGAGACAGTAAAAGTGCTACCCATCCAACTGATTGCTTCATCATTTCCTTTGTTGTACTTATCAGGCCTTGAATAATTACAGATAGCAGCCATTGGCTACTATTTTAATGGCTGCATGAATGTAATTATTTGTTTTCTTAACAAGTATGTGTTTGAAATACCATATTGCTTTTCTAGACTTAATAAAAATATTTTGGTGAGGTTGGGCATCATCTTGACCACGGTCACCCTGTTTACCTAATCTGTTCGGCTAATAATTAAATTTCTTTACCAAAGCTAAGGAAAACAACCCATTATAATTTTGGTACAACTGCTAAGAACAAAAGGTTGGGGTTTTCTTTTTCCTTTTTTGTTTTGTGTTAGTTTATTATGATTTTTGTTTTGTTTCTTTGTTGTTTCCATTTTTATTTCCTCCATTACCAGAAAGAGAAAGTTTGCTCTATTTTTATTTTAAGTCAAGGCAAACTGGGAAGTGGCCAGTAAAGAAATGTGCCAGCTCACTGAGCCAGTCAAACTTGACTCTTTGGCATTAGTATCCCCTTCTTCCAAAATTCAAGGAAACCAAAACTGTACATGTTAAAAGGTGGATACTGAGTATTTTAAAGTTTATAATACAGGACAGGCTGTTTGGGCTGAGATAGCATTCATTTTTAATTTGGAAATGTATGCTATAAATGCTTGAAGAGCAAAGAGGATAGAGATTTCGAGATGGAGACCTCAGCATGTCCTAGCAGACTGGGGTTTTCCAGGAGAGTGGCTAGCAGAAATGCCTATAGCATGACATGATCCAGAGGGGAGTAGTTGGGAAAATCATTTCACGCAATTGCATTAGAAAGACATCAGGATAGAGAGAGACCACAGCACAGGAAGATACCAGTCAGATTGGAAAGGTTTAATTTAACAGAGAGGGTAAACCTGAACCCAAAACAAGGTCAGAGAAGTACACTGAATGACCTAATTCTAGGCCCTCAATTTTTCTGTGCTTCATTTTCCTTTAGGGTCCTTTATTTTCTCTTATTTTATACCTTCTTTAGGAACCCATAGAGGACCAAGTTGGGCCTTGGGTTAACCTTAATCCCCATAGGGAAAAGAATGATAGATTAATAAAGGAAAAGGTGAGTGTTGTTCAAAGAATACCTAGAATAGGCTGATACTAAACCTGAGCCAATCTGAATAAGATGAAAAGTATTTTGACTTTCTCTTATCTATATAAAAAACTTGCCATCCAAATTTCCCCATTTCAGTTGTTTATTTGAACTCAGTGATCTATGAAAACATTAGGAAGAAAGGGAAGGTTACAACCTAGGTCCTCGGAAACTCCAGTGAAGGAGTTTTTATTCTAAGTTGGGATAAGGTACATCATATATTTATGATTGTTAAGTCAACTTCATGATATAGTGATCCTAATTTCTATAAAACTTCCCAGTTTTCAAGTATTTTCTAATCATGACTAATGAAATTAGATACATGAGAATACTTTTAGAAATAGATTTTCATTTGATTTTTTTATTTAAAGATTTTTTAAATCACAGTGTTTTTCAGATAGTGCATTCATAGATAGGATAAGATGAGCACTTAACATTTGATTGTATACTTAATTACACTAGTATCATTAAACATTCAGAGAACATCTAAGTAAGATTATTATAGGTTTTAAAATGTTAGGCTTCTAATATAAGATAAGCATGCTAAAATAGGATTTTATTATTTCCTAAAAAGTACTTACAAGGCAAAAACATGTAGTTTCCTTGTGGCTGTTGATTTTAAATGTATCCTACGATTTACAGCATTCCCATGACTCCAGAGTAAAGTCTTTTTACCAAATCCTTGATGTTGCCAGTTTCTACTGGTTGTGTTTTCCATTCTTGGAGGGTTTATGATAGTTGTCTCATGATATACCTGATCAGCTAGAGCAATCTTAAATGTTTCCATTTTTAGCTTTGCCATACATGACTTTTATTTTTAGATTTAGGGGATTATAGAATGCATGTCTAACCCTAAGGAATTTGCTGCTGATCTGTTCGGGAGTTTTCTTTCCAGAATACACAGTTGGAATTTGTGTTTTCTTACAAGAGCTAATATGGCTTCTTAAGTAAATTCGTGTATTCATTCACTTGCAGACAGTGATACCCACTGTGGTCCAGGTGGGTATTCCAGACATTAGGGTGATGACGGTAAGGAGAACCATTTCTGCCCCTGTGGAGCTTACAGTCTCAGTGGAGGAGAATTCATGAAAGGTGCTTGTGTTAGCAGGCCACCCTTTATCTCTTGCCACATCATTTCTTAACCAGCTCTCTATTCTCAGAAAGTAAATGAGTGGTTTTGAAACAGAAAAACCTATGTTGGTAATGCCAGGTACTATAAGAGGCAGTCATTGTATTGCTGCTCACTTAAGTTGTTACTGACTGAAGAATTTAGAACACTCCCAAGTTTGGTACTGTTCATTCAATTGCAATTTTCCAAATCTGTATTCTGTGTTGTATTTACTAGTGAAATCATTTATTTCCCATAAGGAAGTTGAGATACATTTTCCGTTCTTTATGTTTACTTTGCTGCTTTGATGTTTATGTAAGGTCCTTTTTATTTTGGGTTTTTTTCTTTTTTTAAGATTTATTTATTAGAGTGAGACATTGGGAGGGAGGGGCAGAGGGAGAGAGAATTCCAAGCAGACTTCACTCTGAGCACGGAGCCCATTGTGGGGCTCGATCCCACAACTCCAAGATCCAAGACCTGAGCCAAACCAAGAGTCAGGTGCTTAACCAACTGCATCACGCAGGCGCCCCTATAAGGTCCTACTTTTGATAAAGATGTGGTTTAAGCTGTTATGGGATAATTCTTGCCAAATTTACTCAAAAACCATTAATTAAGCACATTTTATCTTTGAAGGCTATAAATAAAAACTGGGGTTTTTACAAGAATGAATGGGGTATAGTTCTGCTATAGTGGGGGAAAACAAACAGGAAGCAAAGGTGACTAAGGTTCCTGGCATGGATCTGTTTTTGGAGAGATGCAGATAGGGCCTGGAGAGTCTTAGGGCACATTGAGTTTTAAGTAGAAGTGGCATCATTTTCTGGAACATTATTTTTAAAAACAATGGCCTTTTGGGTGCCTGGGTAGCTCAGTCGTTAAGCATCTGCCTTCGGCTCAGGTCATGATCCCAGGGTCCTGGGATCGAGTCCCACATCGGGCTCTCTGCTCAGCAGGGAGCCTGCTTATCCCTCTCCCACTGCCTGCTGCTCCCCCTGCTTGTGTGCGCTCTCTCTCTCTCTGTCAAATAAATAAATAAAATCTTTAAAAATAAATAAAAACAATGGCTTTTTTATACTACTCATTTGTTATTAGGATCCCTTCAGAGTGAGATTATATCATATTCCAGTAAGAAATAGTAATAGTATCCTTTCGGAATACATAATTTGTGGACTAGACCTGATTTTACTTTGAGAGGTTCCAGACTAGACTTTGTAGACCAAAAGTCTCACCATTGTAAATACTAAGCTTATTAGATCACTGCTTCGCAAACCTAACCCAAATTATGAGATGTTCCAATTAATTACCTTTTTGTTTTTATGCAAGAACCAACATCAAAGTAGATTTTCTGTGAAGTCAAAATAATGTTATAAATTTGGTTCAAACCTTGGAAAGTTACTAAGCCTGTTTTCCCACCTGAAAGTGGGGATCAAAACAGAAGCAATAGTGCATTGTTGTGAAGATTACTTTGTGATGTTAGTTGCTTAGCACAGTGCCTGGCACATAGCAAATCACTCTTGGTCAGTACATCTTCTTCATGTATTAAGAGTTGCCATAGGGGCGCTAGGGGGGCTCAATTTTGTTAAGCGTCTGCCTTTGTCTCACTCAGGTCATGATCTCAGGGTCCTGGGATCAAGCCCCACGCTGGGCTCTCTGCTCATCGGGGAGCCTGCTTGTGCTCACTCTCCCTCTCTTTCTTTCTCAAATAAATAAAATCTTTTTTAAAAAATTATAAAAAATGAGAATTGTGATATTCAGTCAACATCTTGCAGAATTGGCTCAATATAAGGGTTTTATTATTGTTTTAATCCTAAAGATTACTTCCTTAGAAAAAGGAGGAAGTCTGTTTTAAAAAATTCCATGTAGCCAGCAGTGGACTGTATTATGCATTACTTTTTTTTAAATAACAACTTGTTTCAGCCATTTTGTATTTCTTGTGCTTGTGGGAACTAAGTTCAATATTAGCTATACTCTCAACATGCTCACCATTAACCACGTGGGGGCAGATACCCAGTCATGTTAGTTTCTGTTTCTTTTAGCATAAATTGGATATTGGGAGAATATGAGGTTTGAGGAGCTTGTGTACTTAAGGTGTTATCAAGTATTATTTCTGTACAATGACTCCCAGATGTAGATATTTTCAACCTTTCTCCCAAACTCCAAATCCTGGTTTGTAGCTATCTTAACACATCTCATTAAATCTTAAACTCAGACCATTTAGATCTCATCACACCGCATCTGTTTCTTCCTGGGTGTGTGTGTGTGTGTGTTTTGTTTTAAATATAGATTAAATGGGTTGATTATGTTCCTGGCATCTAGTAAGCAGTCAGCAAATGTTGATACTTAATCCTTGTTATTGGCACTGTTATTCTTATAGTGAGACATAAGACCTTAGAGCCATCTTTCATTTCTCCCTTACCTGGCTTACATGGTTTCCTCCGTAATGAGTCTCTCCTCTCCATTTTTCTGAGTGACTATTGTTTATCAGTATTTGCAGTGGAGCCTATCCCTTCCCACCAACTGGATGTGATTTCCTTATCCTTTGAGCCTTAAAAAATGTGTTGTACTTCTCATAGTTTCCTGCAATCATGTCTTATTTTTCTCCCAACAAGATTTATCCTATTCGATGATAAACTCCCTTTTGAAAACAGTGACTACATTAGGCATCTTCATCTTTATATTTCCTGCAGTACTAAGTCAATGACTTTCCCATAGTAGGAATTTCAGTGATAATTTTTTAACGAGTAGTGTACTAATTCACTTAAATGTATGTATGCTTGCTATTTGCTAGGTGTTGATACCACTTTAATACCCAAAAGCAGGACTGGGACGACTTTTTCTAAAATGGCCAGAGAGTAAACGTTTTTGGCATGGTGGGCCATGCAGTCAAAATTGTCAACTCTGCTATTATAGCACATAAGCATCTATAGATAATACATAAATGAATGGGTATGACTTATGTTCCAGTAAGACTTTACTTACAAAACAGACAGTGGGTTGGATTTGGCCTGCTGACCGTACTTTACCAATCTCTGCTCTGAAGGACTTTTTTTTTTTTTAAGTAGGCTCTACACCCAGCATGGAGCCCAACATGGGGCTTGAACTCATAACCCTGAGATAAGACCTGAGCAGAGATCAAGAGTTGGACGCTTAACCAGCTGAGCCACTCAGGCACCCCTAAAGCATTTTTTATTGGTTATTTGTCACTATATCATTTAATCAGTTGAGGGCTTCAATTCTCAGTATGGAAAATGAGAGAGAAAAATAGAGATTATAACAACTGCCCAGTATAATTAAAAGTTACTTCAGAAAAAGCAGTTCCTGCTCAGAAGACAGGCTTTTTGATAAATGAACTTGACCTAAAGTATATGGAGTCCGTTCCCTATGCCAGCTCAGTGTTAAGCACTAGGGTTACACAGGCATCTAAAAGACTAGCCTTCAAGGAGCTCACAGTCTAGGAGAGAAGGTAGATATATGGTAAATGCTACAATAGATACGTATTTTATATATAAGGCATAACAAGTGCCCAGTGGAAGGCATGGGCATTTTGCATAGACACGTGAGACTTGTCATTTTTTGATGGAAGCACACACCAGTTGCCTTCATTCTATTTCCAAAGATTGGCATCTAAAGTTAAGAGTTTAGACTTTAAACCCAAGCCAAATTAAAGTATTATTTAGGCTTTGACTTAATGAGCATCACAGGAGATTATTACTCTTCTTGGGGACACTACCCTCCTGTACTTGCACAGATTTTATTAGCTGTTTCCTACTGTGCTGGTTGTAGTTAATAATTTTTGGAGCACTTTTTTTTTTCTTTTTCTTTTTCTGAAAAAGAAAAACCAGCAAAAATATGAGCTCTTTCTCTTAGATTTTATTTCCATGCTGAAGAGGTTGTTTTTTAAATAAAAACTAAAGTTACTTTACTTTCTTTTGATCTGTAACACGAAATATTTTAAAATCATTTTTAGTGAAATTAAAGAGGTAAGATACTTTTTCCTATGTTGTTTTAGAGAAATTGATTTTGCCTATGTAAAGGCCTCTAGTGAGACCCACCTGACCTCCTTTTGGCTTTCACTAACACAAATCCCTCCCCCGCTTAACCTCCCCTCCCCGCCCAGCAAGCAAAGACCTTTTCTACCTTAGAGCAGAGCTGACCTCCAGTTCATGTAACTTGCTCAGATTCTGATTTCCCTGACTCTCAGCTCTGCCTGCAAGATACCACCTCTCAGCCTTAGTTGATTCTAAGAGCCTGGTCTCTTGCCTGCCTTTCCTCATAGCCCTGCCACACCCCTCCTTGCTTTTCACCTAACCCATATCCCTACTGGCCAATTATTCCTCCTTACCTTAAACATCTCCCCAACTGAACATTTAACCTGTATTTCTTCTTTTCTCACAAAGTGCTTCTCATATTTCAGTGTCCATCATAATCATTTAGGACAGTCGTTGGAAATACAGATTTCCAGCCTACCCTCAGAGGCTCTGGTTTATCAGTTTCATATAGGACCCAGAAACCTGCATTTTTTACAGTCTCTGCATCCTAAGTTTTCCCTGTGATCATACTTTGAGAAACACTGGCCAGGGTGGTAAACTCCCTGAGGACATTTTTGGTTCCCATACAGTGTTTGACATGTTTTCTGTATAATAAGTATTTGGCAGATGTTTATTCAGTTGAATTGTTGAAGATGTATAAAGAAATATATAATTTGATATTGAGATGGATTTTTTGAAATCAAATTTTTACATCTTTAAAGATATTAGTCTGTACCCTTTGCCTAATTGAACTGGAACTGGAAAATTAAATTATTTCAGGCTTACAGAAAATAATTAAAAAATATACTTTGAAGATAGACTAAATAAGAAATTTATAGTATGTAGTTAAAAGTTAGGATTTTTAAAAATGTCCTGCCATTAGAAAACAAGGTGTTAGAAGTTAACATTATTTTGAGAATATTGGTACAGAATTAAATATATTATCAGAGAACATTAAAGGAATTCCAGAATGTCTAAGAACAGCATTAATTACTTTCAGATGTCTTGTCTTATGAAAATTGCAGGCTCCATTGTTGCCTTTTTATTAGAGCCCTTGAAAGTAACCATGCTGAAGGGTTAGTAAAGACAGCAGTATGTCTCTAGATGGGGTTACTTAAATTTCCTTGTTTTCCTTTTGGAATTTGATTCTATTAATGAGTACTTAACGATAGTAAGCAAACTTGCCTGTAATAGAAGATCCATCACCCATGATTGCCCATCATGAGATGCATTTCCAGTAAAAATTTTACTTCAAATGTAGTATGTTTGTGTTTTGATCAATTTTATACTAATAAAGTATTTTTAACATTTAAAGTATTAAGGTCATAGGTAGTAAAATTAATTTTTTAGCTTACATATTTTGTTACAGAAAAGTATAAATGGGTAATCAATAAAAGATTTTCAAACATAAATGCATTACTCAGGGTAAAATTCTTTGGAGAATTGGGAGTGGAAATACAAGTTCAAGAGGAAGAGGAAACCATATAAGATTTCTAATTATTAAGGAAGAGCTTGGGAAAAAAGGGAAAAAGAGAAGAGCATTTTAAATGGATGATAATCGGTATCAAATTGCTATGGTATTTAGATTTGAGTGAATTTACTTAAGAGTAAGGTAACATTTTCATTTTAAATAAGTATTTACACAATAAATTATGTTCTTTGCATCTATTTAAACTTGTGAGTAAAGATTTTAAATGAGAGTTTAGATAATCTATTTAAAAATATACAAAAGTGGGGCACATGGGTGGCTCAGTCCATTAAGCGTCCAACTTTGGTTTTAGCTCAGGTCGTGATCTCAGAATTGTGAGACTGAGCCCTACAATGGGCTCATCCACGCTCAGTGCGGTGTCTGCTTGAGATTCTTTCCCCTCCCTTCCCCCTCCTCCTCTACTCCTCCCCTCACTGGCATGTGCATTCTCTCTTCTGTCACTCTCTTTCTCTCTCTCTCTCAAATAAAATCTTCAAAATATATATATACACAAAAATATCATTGTTTTCCAAAACTATTTTAAGTTATATATAACCAAAAAAGTGTGAAGATCCTGAATAAGTTTTCCCAAACACACAAAAAAGTTTGCTGCAAGGGTGAGTTTAAAACAAGGTTAAATCTAGAGGCAAATAGGTACCTTTACGAAACATAATAACTATTAATAACAACCTCTTATTGAGTGCCTCTACTGTTTTATAGGTGCTTTGGTAAGCATTTGTATACATTATGATTATGTTACATTATACATGCATTATAAGTTTTACACATTATAATTGCATAGAGAGCCCTGACTGCAGCTTCGTAACCACCAAATGGTGGTACCTAAATCCAGACCTAGGCCTGCCTGTCTCCCAGTGCATTAGTATGTTTTCTTCAATAGAGCACATGCCGTAAATGGACATAACGCATGTTCTTAGATTATGTAAACCCAACCCCAGTTCTTTGTTACACCTTTTTGGGATTGTTGATTATTTTTCAGAGTGAAAGCCATGATCAAGATGAGTACATGCTCAAAATGGTATTAACCTTTGACCACATTTCAGACCTAGACCTTAGAACAAAGGAAGCAAGAGATCATTTGAAGACTAGAAAATGTTAAAATCAATCTGAAGAATGTCCATACATATAAAGGAAATACGTCGAGTGAGGTACTAAGTATTTTTATCAGAGAAGACATATCCAGTGGGTTTTATGCGGGGAATTCTACTTAAAGCAGTTTTATGATAAGACCTGTAAACTTAGCTGTAGGGAATCTGAAGCTCAGCCAGTTGGCAAAGCTGGGTTAGTATTTACAGGACAGATGCAAGCACAACTATTAAAGTTTCAGTAGTTGTGAACTTGAGAATTTTAATTTGAGAGGCTGTACTGAAGATCCAAAGTGATGTGATGGTCAGATTCTTACTAGATTGTAAGTCTACAGTTCCCATAGTGATCTCATTTCAAATATATACTATATTCATTACTAGTTACAGAAATTATGAGAAATATAAAATGAGAGTTTTCTCTGAAAGCTTGGGAAATATATTTTATTTTTTTAAAGATTTTATTTGTTTATTTGTCAGAGAGAGAGAGAGAACAGGGGGAGCGTCAGGCAGAGGGAGAAGTAGGCTCCCTGCTGAGCAAGGAGCCCGATGTGGGACTCGATCCCAGGATCCTGGGATCATGACCTGAGCTGAAGGCAGACGCTTAACCAACTGAGCCACCCAGGTGTCCTGGGAAATATATTTTAATTCTCAATGTTAATGTACTAAATTTATACATTCTAGTTATACGGTAATTTGTAACCAACTTTATATACTCTTCGGTGGTAATAATGACATGATTAGTTGACATTTCTAAGTGATTTCAGGTATTTCATTTTAGCCAAAGAGCTTCAACCTCCTCCAACCTTTCTCTTTAATTTTTTTATAAGTACCCAAACTATGAATTCTGTGTATATTCCCATATCTACTTTCCACTTAGTCCTGTGGACACTAGCTTACTCCTGACTCTGTCTACCTTATACATATACTTTCTTCCTGAAAAGCCTTCATCCTTGACCTCTAGTGAATACCTAATAGTTCACCACTATTTTCCCAGAGCCTTGAACAGTGTCTGGTACAATGTAGACCCTCAGTAAATATGTATTGAGTGAGGAATAAGTGAACAAGCAAACAGTAGAGTGAAGGAATTCAAGATCTGCTTTCAGTAGCCCCAACCCTGTATCTCCTTGAATGACCGTGAGTAAGGTTAAGGTACTTAATTTCTCAGGGCTTCATTGCCCTCAGCTGGAAGATTAAAAAAAAGACTAAATTCTTGCCATTTCTAAAGTGATACAATTCTGTGATGTAGTTAATTCATGAACTATTTAACGTTTAAGCAAAAGTTTCTCTGAGGAAACTGATCATATTTTGCAAAATGATACTTCCTAATAAAAATTGAAGATTAAGGGGCGCCTGGGTGGCTCATTCAGCTCAGGTCATGATCACAGGGTCCTGGGATAGAGCCCTGCGTCAGGCTCCCTGCTCTGAGGAGAGCTGCTTCTCCCTCTGCCTGCCACTCCCCCTGCTTGTGCTCACTCTCTCTGCCAAATAAATAAGTAAATCTTAAAAAAAATTTTTTTGAACATTAAGTCTGTAATCATACTCTTACAGTCAATTTAGTACCAAAAGAAATATGTTTTGTTGACAAGAGTAAGGCTAATTAAAATTCCCTATGTTATATTAGAAAGTCTTTGAAGGAGGAGGGCTTTTAAGAACCAGTTAAGTGGGGGAGGTAGCTAGGGTTAGCAAATGAAGTACCTAGATATTGAGTGTGCTGTGCAGCCTGAAAGAATATGTGCAGGTGAGTAAGGAAGAAGAGAGCATGTTTTTTGAGTATCTACTTAGCGTTACATTTCTATCATAGCACTTCTCCCAATGAAATGTAATTATTTCTTTGACTAGTACCCTCAGTAAACTGTGGGATTTATTTCTGTGAACTTCTGTTACCTAGCAGACCACCTGTATGTGGTAGATACTAAATAAATATTTGAGGAATTAATTGATGAATAAGTGTTTACATTTCCACATGCATTAATTGTAATGAAGTACGTACTATATCTCTACAAGATAGGAAAGTTAAGCTCAGAAATTGACCTACCCAAAATAAACCAATTTATAGTTACAAAGCCAGGATTTGGACTTAGGTCTCTCTACAAGATATGCTTTTTCTACTAACTAGTCTCACCATACATCATGAACATAATTCCTGACTAGTATGTCATTTCCCTCCTAGAGATGCTTTATTATAAAAAATCTTTGGAGTATAAAATCTTATTGGACAAGTTCCATTTTCATCTGTTAAATTCACTTATTTAATCTTTACAAGCTAGCCCTTGAATAGATAACTTTTCCATCATTATACTGATGAAGAAAATGGAGTACCCTTGAGGAGTCACAGATCTTAAAAGGACCTTAAGATCCTTAAGGATCTTAAGATTGGAACCCAAGCCTCTGGATTTAAAAGTAATTGAGCTTCCAGTAAGGATCAGGAAAGACTGAACAAATGGCATCTAGAACAAGTAAGAGCCTTGTAAGGCTCTCCTTAAAGTTTTAAAATATGTAATTGGCCGCTGTTTTACCACATCCCGTAGCTTTCATACCGTGGATAGACTAGAATCATTTACCACTGCAGTTATGAACTGTTGAGCTTTCCTTTTGAAAGAGAAGGCATATGTCTGTACTACCCAGCTCATGACTGGTGCCCCATATCAAGCACTTGTAGTCCTCATTTACATAGCTATATTAAAGTCCCAAAATAAAGTGCAGCAAATTATTAATTCAACTACTGTTGGCTTTTTTTTTTTTAATATGAAAACTAGGAGAAATTAGGTAAGAAAAAAATTCAACTTTGGCAAGATCCGTTTCTAATATGACTTGGACTGTATGAATTACAGAAATTGTGACATAGGAATATTATTTGGAGAAATTTTAAATAGTACCTTTTTCTTTTAAACAGAAGAATTTAAACTCTCTGACCCCTGTACTTAGTTTGGTTTTATATGTTTCAGTTTATGTATTTTCTTCTCCTACTCTGCATCTTCTTTAACAATCTGGTTTCTTTCTTCCTTTTCATTTGGATTTTGAAAACCAGTTTGTTTCTCTAATCCATTTACTTTCTACTTTATTACCTAAAGTTTAGTACTTTAAAGTTTGTATTATTTTCAAGGAATTTGATAAATGTGAATCTAAAACAGTTTGCAGTTGATTCAAAAACCATAATTCAGTTACGCAGGATGAACCATACCTTAAAAACAGTTAACTATCAGATAACTGATTTATATTAAGGTTAATTTGGGGCTCCTGGCTGGCTCAGTCAGTAGAGCATGCGACTCTTCATCTCGGATCGTGAGTTCAAACCCCATGCTGGGCATAGAGCTTGCTTACATACATCTATACATATATAGTAAATTTTTTAATAGCCAAAGATTCAACCTTGTACATTTGGAATCAGTTAGTTGCACTTTTAACTCAGAAATCTAGATTGAGAAATAAATGCAACGGTTAAGAACATAAGTTAAGTGCTATAAATATCACATAAATATCGAAACATGTAAGGGTGGGCGCCTTGGTGGCTCAGTCAGTTAAGTGTCTGCCTTTCCAGGTCATAATCCCAGAGTCCCCAGATCAGGCCCCACGTCGGGCTTCCTGCTCAGTGGAGAGTCTGGTTCTCCCCCTGCCTCTCACCCTGCTCTACGCTCTCTCACTCACTCTCTCTCTCTCAAATAAATAAAATCTTAAAAAAAAAAAGCCTTGTAGGGGCTCAGTCAGTTGAGTGTCTGCCTTCAGCTCAGGTCATGATCCCAGGGTCCTGGGATCAAGCCCTACGTCTGACTTCTCTGCTCGGCCGGGAGCCTGCTTCTCCCTCTCCCTCTGCCTTCCACTCCCCCTGTTTGTGCGCGCTCTCTCTCTCTCTCTGTTAAATAAATAAGATCCTTAAAAAATACATCAAAACTTGTAGAATTTTAAAGCTGGAGTCAACTTGGTGATCACCTCATCCAGTGACTTTATTTTCTAGTGGGAAAAGTTCTGTGGCCTAGGGACTACTATTAGATTATTAAATTTGGAGAATATTCATATTTAGTTTCAATATTTTTTGGGAGGGGAAAGGGAAATGATCTAAGGAGTGTCAGTGATAGGAAATAAAGTGGTTTGTGACTTTTTAAAATTCTGTCTTCTTTTGAGTTAGGAGAAATTTTTTTAAAATCCTAATTTGCAAATAAAGTAGAGGAAGAAGTTGAGAACTTGGGCAGTTTCTTTGAAAGTTAGTAACAGAGCCAAGATTAAAAACACACCCTTGACTATCAAGACAACTTTTATTTATATAATGTCAATCACTGTAACACCTGTTTAGCCTACTGAGCCATGCTGCCCTTATAATGCCCCTGTGAAGCTGCCTGGAGCAGGGTCAGCTAGCAAGCCTGTGAGGGTGAGCAAGTGAAATAACAAGAGGAAATGTCTGAGAAGGTCCCTAAGGGTTAAAAAAAAAAAAAAGACAAATGTTGGTGTCTTAATTCTTCCAAACCTAAGTAGTTTGTCTTAGGGTAGTAGAGCCATTCTACTAATGGGAACTCCAGAGTCTGAGCAAATTTCAAACAGATAAAGCTGTCCCTTAGGATTCAGTAACTTAATGGCTTGCAAAAGAGCTAAGGCCTAAATGTTTTAGGCAGTGCCAAGCTGGACTCTACAACTTGCCTAAAGATAATAGAAATGGAAACATTCAAAGTACTTTTAGCCTCCTGGAAGGAAATGTGATCTAAAATAATAGTTTGAAAGTTGTAATTCTATATTTAAAATGTAAAATGCATAAAAAGGCAAATATGTGTTTCCGTGCTAACATAATAAGTGCCATTCTTTGTTACTCTGAAGAAGTCCAATGACTGTCCTGAACTAAACTTCCTATCAGAATGTGTTTTATTTTAGGTAATTATACAGATGTAAAACTTTGTTCATGGCTTCAGTAACTGAGCTAGCAGTGTCTTTGTTCTATCATTTAACCCCACAATAACTCTCTGAAGTGACACTGTCATTCTCCAGTTTCACGTGTGGAAACTAGGGATCAGAGAAGTAAAGTAACTTGTCCAGAATCACAGTAAGTGATGGACTTTAACTCACAGTGTTGGGCCCCAAACCCAAGCAGCCACTAAAAGTTGCTGCTTCATTTAATTACAAGTCACAAAATGTTACCCCATATGTGTTTGATGGCTTTTCTTTATAAACAGTTTACATAATTTTCTTTTTACGTTTATGGGCAAATTTTAATGGTAGACTTAAGAGTAACCATTAGTAGTAGAAAAATAAAGAAATTCAGGATTTCAACTAAAAGATGATCTAGTGAAGTCCAACCTCTTTAACAGACTTGAAAGCTGAAGCCTAGAAGCTTACTGACACTCAGTACCAATATTGTTGTGATTAGAAGTTTGCAACATTTTAGGGTAAACACAAAATAAAATTCAGCGGTTCTAATGAAAACCATACAACATACCAGATTTTCATTGTATTTGAATACAGTATTTTAAAAATAATTCATTATAAGTTCTTATAAATTTTTGCATCCCAAGTGCTTTGTTAAAGTAGAAAGAAAAGTAGAAGGGCCTGCCTCACACATAAAACAGGGACCAAAAATTTTTTTTAACTAAACAAGTAAGCATTGTAGTTTTAAGGTTGAAGTAATGTATAACTTATATGGTAATTTTTAAGTATCTCTAGATGTTCCTCTGCTGGGAACATATTTTATACTGTATCAGCAAGAGTATTAGGTTTCCAGTTACCATGTGGCTTTTGAAGAATTTTTTTTTTTTAATTCAACTTTGGAGATACAGAGAAACCTGATGAAGATTGAATATTATGAAAAGAAACAAATTACCTAAAATGTTAAGTCTACACTGAAAATTACCAAAAACTGAAATAAGTAGAAAACAGTCCCTTATTTGTGAAATGTTTCTTAATAGAAGTCTTGTGATTCATTTAAATTCACAGAAGATAAGTTACTGCAAGTGTTTGTAGGATGCTACTTGAAAATTTCCCATTTGAGAATTCAAGTGTTATTTTCTCCTAAGAAAAATTTGGTTATATCCATTTTATATTTTACTTTAAAAGTTAATCTTATACTTTGATATCTAATTCAATCTCATTTTTCTCTTATGTGTAATTACTGCTAACTTTAAAAAAAAGACACTGCTTAATTCAAAGGGAAATATGTTTAAAAGATGTGAAGCATTTAATCCTTGAATGCTGGAACCACTTTTAAAGTATTGTAAGAACATCTGTGTTACATTACACAGGGAAAAGAATGTATGCATTCCGTGGCCTATGGGCACTGGGGTGGCTGGTTTAGGAAAACTGAGTATTTTGCATTTCATGTTTTTTTCAACATAAAAAATTTTCTATGACTCTAAAATGAAGAATGGAATTCCAAGGGTAGGGAATGTAGTCAGGCAAACATAAGTCAAGTATAGTTGTTCTCTCACTTGTCACCTACTTCTGAAAAAGAAATCAGCTTCTGTAGCAGGTTTGTCTTTTCATTTTGTTAAGCACTTTTTCCCCCTTATTTGAGAAGTATTCCATGGAACAAACTTACAGAGAGATCACTACACCAGGAGTTCTTCAGAAGTGCACTGCATGTCTCACTCAGCTACGAGTTACTGTGCAAATAATCTCTTACTAATTAGGAAATACCAAAGTTTGTAAGTGATTTACTCTTAACAAAATTACAGCAGATTCAAATATATTCCAGTGATAACCTCACTCTTGATCACTTGTATCCAGTATGCTTTCCTGAGTGGGAGGGAAGAGGATGGAGTTACAGCTCCATCAGGCTGGGTATCCCGTAGGATGTGTGTGTTGCATGTGAATATCATCTGTCATTGGTGGAAGAAAATAGAGATGGAAGAAAAAAGTTGGAGAATTAGGACTACACTGGTGGACATGTTCTCAACTTTTTCATCTTTAATGTGACATGATATTAACATGCCAACACATACCCATATGCAACTCCTAATGAGCTAGATGAAATTCCACCCCTTTCTCTGCTACTCCAGAAAGCAAGCAAGGGGGAGAATGTTAGGGGAATGTATCTTTAATCAACTAAAAAAAAAAAAGTGTTTTTTTTTTTGTTTTTTTTTTTTTTAAGTAATGACTTGAGAGTTTCATACCTTAAGGAACATTAGCATCTAATTACCTGTGACACATTTGACAGCTATGTCATGACTGATAAACTCCATATTCCTTAAATTTTGTGTTTTAGGCTCATCCAGAAACTCACTGTTTTTTGTTTGTTTTTTATTTCAAAATAAAGGAAGGCCAAATTTAATTGTATGGCAATGTAAATTTCTGGAAACTATTTATAATTAGAATTAACTTTTTAGGGGCGCCTGGGTGGCTCAGTCGTTAAGCGTCTGCCTTCGGCTCAGGTCATGATCTCAGGGTCCTGGGATCGAGCCCCGCATCGGGCTCCCTGCTCGGCGGGAAGCCTGCTTCTCCCTCTCCCACTCCCCCTGCTTGTGTTCCCTCTCTCGCTGTGCCTCTCTCTGTCAAATAAATAAATAAAATCTTTAAAAAAAAAAAGAATTAACTTTTTACAGAAGTATTTGTAACCAGTTATTTTAACACCATATATTCCTGAAAATTATCATGGGATAGTTTTTTGTTTTTCTTTTAAGGCTCAAACTAAATATATTTGAGGAATTTGAGTTTTGAACTAGTCATTGCATGATCCAGGAAGAATTCATGACACATCAAACCATAGATATTGTATAAAAGTTAGTCTTTATTCCTTCATCTGAAAATGACTTGTTCTCAAGCTTTTCTAATGTCAAATTATTTGATATGCTCTTTATTTAGCTTTAGAACGTGTATAATAATAGTACTTTTAACTGGTTTTTTTTAGAGGCACTAAACTTACTATATTATAAGGAAATAACTATTGAATTAATGTCATTAACATTTAAAATTTTTTTTAATATAAGGGACTCTGATATAATTAGTAACTTTGAATATTAAGGCTGTTTTTAATTTTTGTTTTGCTTTTTTTATTGTAAGGTATTATGAACTGGATCCTTACAAAAGTCTCCGTGACAATTTGAGGAACAAAGTGATCATTGAGTATCCAACATTACATGTGGTATTAAAAGAATCCAGTCATGACATGGAAGTTCTTCACCAAGGTAAATATAAATTTGTTCCTGTAATGCTTAGAATAACTCTAGTGAACCTGAGCAGTTACACAACTGTGTTTATTTCTTTATATATTTGTTTTCCCACTGTATTTACACACTTAACTGAATTTGCTCTATAGCTAGCTATAGTTAATGTAAAGAACCAAATGAATGAGCTGCTGATTCTGTCGTGTTTGAGAGCACGTAGCTTATAATATCAATTCAAAATGAAAGAGTAAGTTTGGCTATAAAAAGACATTCTTTGCCTTATTGGAGTTCTACAGGTTTTGTCTTTTTTAAAGCTAATAGCCTTTAAGTAACAGTCTGTCCAATATCAGATAAATTTACTCTCTAGTTAAAACTCTCTTTAGAGATTCCTAAAATGAGGGATTATAAAACATTTTTAGTATCTTACCTTATAGAAAGGGATAATGTTTAAAAGAATGTCATGTTTAAAATTTGGACTGTGTTTAGAATAAGCTAGTGACAGTGACTTGACCTTTATCTCCTTTTTTTAAACACACTGGTTTTATTTTCCTTGATGTTTGTTTCTTTGGCTATATTTATTCCTTGTCATTTTAGTGATTCTTTAAAAGTAGATACTTGTCGGGGCGCCTGGGTGGCTCAGTTGGTTAAGCGACTGCCTTCGGCTCGGGTCATGATCCTGGAGTCCCTGGATCGAGTCCCGCATTGGGCTCCCTGCTCGGCAGGGAGTCTGCTTCTCCCTCTGACCCTCCTCCCTCTCATGCTCTCTGTCTCTCATTCTCTCTCTCGCAAATAAATAAAAAATTAAAAAAAAAAAAAGTAGATACTTGTCCCTCTTTGGTGAGTAGTAAAATTGGAAGTATTAAAACTGGAAATGGTATACGTAAAAGTTTAGTATCTAAAATGACTTATCCATATTTGCAGCTGCTGATTAGAGTAAGCTACTTGTGTTTCTGAATGCAAATTCTAGAGGATGAATAAAATTCAGAAATTACTTTTTAAAAGGGAGAAAGGTGACTCAACTCAAAACCATGAGATACCTCTTTCAGCTAAGAATAATAGTTACAGGCCAAGTTTCATTTTAACAGTCTCCAGATGGCCAGTGAATCCTTGGATTGGATTGAAATCTATTTTTTAAATAATATTACTCGAAACATGTGGTTTAGGTTTTGTTGTTACACCAGCAGTATAGGCTGAAATAGGCAGTAACCTTTGTTTTAAGGTGTTCTCTTACATGTATATAATAGGTTTTTTTCTTAGCAAAAGAGAAATTTTTTTTTCAAAGTGGCCAAAATTTTGTCAGCGTCACAATTTGAATCTAGAATTTTAGGTAGCAAACGTGAAGTTTCTAATAATCGGTTATGGGCCTCTAAATCTTTAGATTAATTATTGACTATATATTTTTCACAATTTGAGAATATCTGATTTTATTTTCTCAAATTATAAGAGTGTTATAAATGACCAATTTCACTTTTTTTTTTTTTTTTTTAGCTGTGTAATACCTTACTTTTTCCTTAATATAATTCACATAGCTCTAAATGTTAGTTTCAGGGAAAGTTGTTTAGTAATGTGGGTTACTAGCCAGGGCAAACATGTCTGTGTAAATAAACAGAGCACACACAGCTCCTCTTTCACCTTGTTTAGGAATGCACACTGAATGAAGGCTTCCTGTAACGAAGCAAAATGAAAAGGCTATTTTTGTAGTGTACTTGGAACCTGATTAAGTAAAATTGGCTATTTTTTGGTGGGTATATGATATTTGACTTATTTACAGGAAGACAAGTGACTCATGCTTTCAGGATAGAGGACCCTTTAGAGCTGCTGTGGCAAAAAACTTAATGAGGGTCTGACAGGATCTTAAGGACCATAACAGCGTTGTCACATCATAAATACACTTTAAAAATAATGCTGGGTGTTTTGTACGTGCATTTCTTTGTGTGAGCACTTCAAGGTATCTGTTTTTTTTGTATATTCTCATAGCTTTGAATATTCTGCAGGGTGGTCCCTTAATGCAGGAGGAGGGTTATATAAGAACAGGGCATTTTCTTTGGAAAGCCTTGAAATTCCTTCTCTCTCCGGAGGCAAAAATGTTGGATTTTGATCTTGAGTTCATAGCACAAGGTGTCTCTCTTCTCGTTTGGGAAAAATGTGTTTCTGGGCTGGCATTCAGTAGTTTTCACACTTGATCATTGTTACAATGTTTGCTATGGTTGTAGATTGCCACAGTTTTTCAAAAGTCTGCCGGTATTGATGGGCAATAGGCAAGTTTTGTTTGTTTGCTTTTTGCTTTTTAAGGAATGTAAAAGGTTGACTATAAAAGATTGAGCCATTAAGGTAGCCCACTAGATTGAAAATGTGGAGTGCTGATCACCCATCTTGTATCAGTCCAGTGGGAAGTGCTCAGAATGGTGTTACTTGCTTCACAGGTCCCTATTTGCCAAAGGTAGCTGGTAGATTTAGATGATTTAATAAGAGCTGCTGCTTTTCAGTCTTAAGAAAAAAAAAAATGGAGTGCAGTAAAAGAAGAAAACAGGACAGTTCAGGAAGCAAAGCAAGTGAAGGGTTTCCCCCACACTGCAGTAGTACACAGCTCCATTAATTTAAAAATATCAGCAAAATGTGTTTCTCTGTTGTTCTAAGATAACTCCAATAGAAAATGCCTCTGCCTTTTGAAAAGGAATCCAACCCAAAACTGATGACTTCAATTAGTGAAAATACATAACATAGGAGCTACTCATTCACCAGTCTCTTGTTGGGCCAGTATATCCTTTCATCCATTCTCCCTCCCTCTCTCCTCCCCTCATTCTTCCTTACCCCCCTTTCTCTTCCTTGTTTTGTCTGTGTGTGACATATTGGGGTGGGGAGATGGGGATGGGTCTCAGGCACAAGAACACACATGTGAACTTTACAGTGCAATAGGTGCTATAATAAAATGTGTATACATTGCAAAGAAAGCCAGAGGAGACCAACTTACTTGTATTATCATGGAGATACTTGAAGGACTGGGCTAGAGTTTATAAAAGTCCACGAGGATCAGGACTGTATCTTGGATTGAACCTGTTTCAGTCCTTTCCTCATAAAAAAGGATTCAGTAAACATTGTGGTTGCTGGGACAATCTTAAATCTAGGTACCATCGACAAACCCCACGGAACTTGATAGTTGAATATGAGGCAAGATCTAGGTTTATGATTCTAGCATCAGCTCTTACTAAGCTGTGGGCCCTTGAGCATTTACTCTGCCTCTGAGCTTGATTTCCCTCATCTACACAATGGAAATAAAAGGCTATACGGCTGAAGCAAAGTAATTTTCATAGTGTTTTAATATATTATTTCCTTTTAGCGTCACTATACAATGAAATAGAGCTGTTACTCTGGTTGACTTGCATTTATATTGATTCAGCAAACAGGCTACACTGGGAGGTTAGATATAAGGAGGAAAGATCTAGTCTCTCTCCTTAAGGAACTCTCAGTTTAGTAAGTGAATCATAGTCTTGCTTGCTCCAGTCAGGACAGCTCCTTTAAAGGGGCTCCATTTCTGCTCTACGTTATATTTCCTATGAAAGGAAGGAGATGGCGATTAGTCTTCTCTGAGCCCACATTCACTCAACATACACTGACCCTCAATTTTCAGTTTAAAAAAAAAAAAATTATGGAAAAATATATTCCAACCACACTTGGGTAGCCTATGTGATAATAGTGATCTTTCCATTGGTACGAATATGGGATCATAACCACACTGTGAAGTGACCATTCCCAAGTCTTCCACAGAGTCAGGAAGGATGTTGCCTCACAAACTATAATTGCCACTTTCAGACATTGTTTCTTTATTGTGGCCAGAACTGTATATCCTGGCTGCCTGGAACATGACATGGTTTGTCTGTCCCCATGAGCAGTGCTGTTGGTATGCATCAGAAGGGAGGAGAGAAGAAGGAAAAACAGAACAAGCTAAACAGAAACAGTATAAACACTTGACTGTATGTTTACTTATTTTTTTTCAGTGAAAAGTGAATCTCCCAAGAACGTTGGCAATGAAAATTGAGCACTTCTGGAGGAAGAAGGTGAAAATTCCCAGACAATTGCAGAGGACTGACTATGCATTGATTAGCTGTTGGATGACTGGGATATTGTCAGTGGGCGGTTGAAATTTTTTGCTTCTCTGAGAGTAATTAAACAATCTAAAAGTTTTTTTTAAAAGGTGTATTTTCTAGCCTCTTGGATTGACTTGTAAGGCCCTTATTCCTAGTAATAACCCCTTTTCTGCACCTGACCAGCATAGTGCTTATTTCAGTTAGGCCCAGGGTTTTAATATGCTTAATTCCAAGGTTGAAAACTTTTTTTGTTTAGTTTGATGCAAGACCAAACCCAAGAATCACCTGTGTCAGCCACAAAGCTGGCAGTCTCGTTGGTAGAACCTCACTGAACATAAAGGCTATGTGACACACCATGTAGCCACAGGAGGACTGACCCATCATTACCCATTCTTGTCTTTCGGGTTTATTTGTAACTCACCCTCTTGAGATGACTGAGTGGGTCTTTTTTACTTGGGTAGCATCTAGTTCAGTGTCACATGTAAAGGATAAATAAATACTATTAACTATTACTTCTTATATTCAGTTCACAAAATCAATGGCTTCTCGTTGTTTGAACCATGAGTGCTCACAAATTTGGCTCTCCTTGTTTGCACAGTGAGCTGTGTCTTATTATGAATTCTGTGCCTTTCATCCCGTTCCCATTCCACTCTCCTCATTACCATACAGGGGTGTTGTGATGAGCAGTTTTATGCTGTTTTGAAACATCCAGCAATAACTAAAGAAAGAAACACTTGGAACTCTTCAAAGTGTTACTGGAATGTATATGTGCATTTATGTATATACATGGCTTAATTTATACCTTATGGCAGCTCTGTATACATTATGATCTCACATATTGAAATTAAAGTTTCCTAGTTTTATTGGAATTTATACAGTTATGAAATTGCAATATGGCTATAAAAGAGTAAAAGATTATTACATCTGTGTTGCATCTGTGTACTTAATGGTTAAGAAAACAATGATAAAATGGGACATTGGTGAATTCATTTTTAGTTTATAATTGGGATAAGTTTTAGACCAAAAAGAAGCCAGAGGCATTAATTAAAGAGGCTTGGGAAAAATAGAAATGAGAAGATGAGCATAGGAGAAACTTGTAGAACACAATTATGTGTAACCTGGAGGTCAAAACTGGAGAAGCGAATCCAGAGACAATAATGCCACAAAGACCCTTAGTATAAAAGTAATAGTGGAACTGTAATTCATAGAAAATAAGGTATTGCAATTTGAGAAATAGCTACACTTCCTAAAGCAGCTTCAGGAATCTTCCTCATACGTGAAAGGTTTCTGTAGAATTAGGTTTTTCACAGTATTTCTGGGGAGACAACTAAATGGGATTTCAAAGGATTCATATTTAATCTAAAAGTGAAATTTGTTTTCTTGAAACAGGCAAGAAATAGGATGAATTGAATCAATGTGTCACAGAATTGTTAGTGGGAAAAGTGGGATAAAGTACACACCAGGAGCATATGATCTGACTATCAGATGGAGAGCAGTTTCCTGATCGTGAAATCTGTTATGACATAGTCTCATTCCAAGAAAAGTACTGAGTTCCATGTCTTCTAGAATTTAAATTGAAAACTGGACAACCAAAGGATTTATTCTATACTTCCCCCGAAAGGGGGAAAACATCTGCATGATGCAGTGCATCTTTGCCATCCCTATAGTCTAGAATTCTATTAGATTTTTCAATTATAGACTGTTCCTTAGGAAAGAATTTAGCATAGTGCCCTTAAATATAACTATCAGCTCATTTGATTAATATACATATTTATTCCCACAGGATTTACAATAAACATGTTTGAGTGAGGTAACTGTGACAACTGTTTGGAGGGGGTGAAGTGGGAATAATTCACCAAGAGCCCTAGAAGTCCATAGTAGTTAAGACTTAATTTCTTTTTTTTTTTTTGAGGCCCTCTCCATTTGGATTCTTGATAAACTCGGATGAATAAACAAACTCCCTGACCCATGTTAAGTTCAACATCCTGCATTTTGTTCATGAATCACATTTTAAAAGGAGGAAAGCTTCACCTGGCCTTCTTTATTTTTTAAACAATGATTTCAAAGGCAAGGTAGGCCTTTCATAATTGCTAATTATTATATATGGGATTAATAGCCATAAATTACAGTAAACAAAGCTTGCACCTGTTCATATTATAAATAGGAATTAAAGAGAGTTAGTATAATAGGTATTTAAGATTCCAAAGTGTAGTTGAGCCAATTTGTTTCCCTGTAGCAAGTAGTGTGGTTCAGGTTTCACAGTGTATAGTGAAATGTTAAACACCTAACTAATGCCAACAATTTTCTTATACATTTGGTTTAATTTGGTTGACATACACAGTGTGTTATACCTGATTTCATATTAGTCACTAAGTTTTAAGTAAAGATACCAGTCTGCTTTTATTTAATCATATACTACTGTGTTAAAATTTATTTTCAAGTAGATACTGTATTAACCAATTGTTCTTCAGTTGCAAGTAACAGAAACCCAACTCAGGCTAGCATAAGCATGAATGGCAACTTATTGGCTCATATACAGGGAAGTCCAGGCATGACTTGGTCCAAACACCCTAGGAAGCCATCTTTCCATCTCTCATACCTAGCTCTGATTTGTGTTTTCCTGGGTTGGTTTTCTCTTTCAGGCCAACTTTCTCTTTGGGGAGGGAGGCAGTGAGGTGAGAATTGTAGATGGCAGCCATTGACAGTGTCAGTTTACATCATCATAAAGCATGGCAGCACGTTATACAAAATTTGGGAAAGAACTTTGATTTTGCCTACTTTCAATCACATTCCATCCCTGAGCTGATCCAGACAGGAGCTACCCCAGAGGAAGGAGAAATTATCAGAAAAAGGAAGAGGGTAGGGAACAGGAGAGGCCAAGATGGTTACTGAGAATACAAAACTAACAGATGTTCGTTGTACCCTCTTTGAGTTTGAGTAGCAAGAGTCTTCTGATTTGAAATAACATGAGTAAAATTCAAAACTAACCTGTAAACCCGCATTGGCTTTAACTAGAGATTTTAATTCCTACTTGATGCCATTGCTGCTTTGAGTTGCCATTATAGACTTGAAAAAAAAAATACTTTCCATTTGTGTTTGACATTTTGTTGCTGTTGGTTTCATCACATGCACACAGCACCAATCCGTTGCCATCACAGATTTGGAAACTTCCAGTTTCATCAACATTTGAGAAATTTTGATATTGAAATTTTAAAATACTTTTAAAAATGAACACTACTTAAATAAAAATAGGCCCTTAAATAAATTTGGGGGGATCTTACTTCACTACAAAGTGTATTCTTTCAACTTTGGTCAGTGAAAGCTATCTAAAGTATGTGTGCGCATGTTCTTTAAAAAGAACTATAATGTAGGGCGCCTGGGTGGCTCAGTTGGTTAAGCGACTGCCTTCGGCTCAGGTCATGATCCTGGAGTCCCGGGATCGAGTCCCGCATCGGGCTCCCGGCTCGGCGGGGAGCCTGCTTCTCCCTCTGACCCTCCCCCCTCTCATGTGCTCTCTCTCTCATTCTCGCTCTCTCAAATAAATAAAATCTTTAAAAAAAAAGAACTATAATGTAAACATTTCCCATATTGGAGTGTGGCAACTTCGCTCATTTTGAACTTCATAACTGAATGCATCCTTTAGCCTTTGATGAGCTACTACACAAATCTATTGCCGGTTTTCTTTCTTGCTGAATAAAGTACCAAAACCCTTACCCTTTATGACTTGGCCCCAACCTCCTAGTTTTACAGCCTCCTCCCTTGGTGTCTCTCTCTCTGTCTCTCTCCCTTCCCTTCCTCCCTCCCCCCCTTCCTCCCCTTTCTTTTTCCACCCTTTGCCTCAGTCATGAAACAACATAAAGGTTTTATGGACATTCCAGGTTTTTTCGCCCTTCTGTGCCTTTCTTCTGGTGCATTGCCTCTCCATGAACATATTCTACCTATTCTCTAGACCTGGCTTGAGCAGTAATAGTTGTGATCCCTGCATATAGAAGTCATAGTTAATGTTCACATGGGATGTGTCTCCTGATTGTCTGATGCTAATGCCATACTGGTTATTAAATGTGTTTAACATCATACTAATAATAAGAGTAATAGCTAACATGTATTAATAGCTTACAAAATACCAACCATTATTCCAAGCACTTTATGTACTTGGATCAACATTTAAGATTTCTCACAACAATCTAGTGAAGTGGATGTGAGAGTAAAGCCCTGCAGTAAGTGGGGTACAAAACAAAAATGCAGTAACGTGAAATGGGTTTGCATTGTTGCAGGCTGAAAGATAGGACAGGCTGCGTTGGTACAACTAACTGTCCAGGAATTCCGAGCAGCTGACCGTAGAGTCCCAAGTCCATTCTGTAGTTTGGCACCACATGGTGGCAGATGTCACTCAGGCTGAAATGTTGATGGGACAAATCTGAGTCAGTCCTGTATCTGACTTGTACTTCTAGGATAACAGCGTGAGTCCAGCAATCTCCTAGGTAGGTGATGCCTGTTTCATCATCCTTATCTGAAATTAACCCACCCCCTGCTTCCCCACTTCCTGAGACAGCCTGCCATTTCTTTCCCCAGCTTCACCTCCCCTCTCGTATTCCTCAACTCCACCAAGAGTTAAGAATTTGAGCCCACCTGCCACTTGTGAACAGGGGTTAGGTGGGGAATGGGAATGGTCATGTTGGCAGCATCACTGACAGGATTTACCTTAAATCCATTTTACAGATGAAAAACCCAAGCATAGAGGTTAAAGCTTATTCTTAGGCCAAATTGCTAAATGGTAAATGATGGAGCTTGAATATTTTCCTTCTCTTGATTCCTCTCTGTACCTGGCATTATCTTTCTTCCTGTCTATATAATTATTGGTGAAATTCTTCGAGTCTTAAAGGGCCAAATCTATGGTTGATACTTGCATGAGAACGGAAGCACAGTTACTGGCATGACGTAAGCCCTCAGGGAAGATTGGGTGTTGAGATGAGGTGGGAGGAGTAGGAAACCTCTTTAGATCAAAAGATTTTATAAAGTTTTAATTTTTATAGATTGATCTCCTTCAATCTATGGCAAAACCCCTGACTGATAGGATAATATTAATAGCTAAAAACCCAGAACTTAGCATGATCTAGGCACCATTGTAAACATAACTATCAGTCACTGAATCCTCACAATCCTGTGAGGTAGGTACTGCTGGGTTTCTTTGAACCTAAAATGTCATTAATGATACGATGTGTATTTTATGTAACACTAAGAAAGAAAAGATGGCTGCCAGTTACATTAATGACATAATGCTTTTTAAAAACTCAATTTAGACTGTTTATACTTAGAGAGCTCTTTTAGTCATTTTATTTCAACAAATCTAACACTCCATCGGGCGCCTGGGTGGCTCAGTTGGTTAAGCGACTGCCTTCGGCTCAGGTCATGATCCTGGAGTCCCGGGATCAAGTCCCACATCGGGCTCCCTGCTCAGCGGGGGGTCTGCTTCTCCCTCTGACCCTCTTCCCTCTCAAGCTCTCTGTCTCATTCTCTCTCTCTCAAATAAAATCTTAAAAAAAAAAAATCTAACACTCCATCGATTTATAAGACACACTATTTTGTATACCTACAGGAACGAAAAACAGAATTGTGTGACACATCCTGACTCGAGATGGTAAAATATGAAATAATAATGCAGAATTGATGTAATAGGGTATTGAGACAAGTTTTTGTATCACTCTGTGCTAATATAAAAAGAAAAACCTAAGTGAAACTACGGGTAAGGCATTCTGAGAGCTTCCCAGCCATCAGGACAGTGATTTGTGGACCCAAATACTGAAAGGCTGCAGTTACCCACTCGTGCCACCAGAAACAGCCACCAAGTCCACGTATGCACAAGCAGTGAGAACTACATCGTGACTGTGGCCTGGCCAAAAGCTATTTCACAACTAAAGATTTCAGAGATGTTAAAATGTGGGCTCGAGAGTCCCTTGAGTACAGTACCATCATCACCCTTTTGTAGGATATGGGCAGAGAAACTGAGCCACAGGTCAGTCACATGGAGAGTAAAGAGGTGAGCCCGGATTCAAACCAAGGCCAGTTGGGCTTCAGAGGTCATGTTCTTAACCTTTAGGCTACATAACCTCCTGAGTGAGCTTGGTCTGGTCATTTTTTGGAAAAGGCCAGTTTCTTCATAATTTGTGAAACTCCTTTGCTTGGAGCTTTTTCTCTTTGATGATGGACAGCAGGCTGAGTTTCTCCTAGTATGTTTTGTTCCTCTCTGGGTATTTCATCCATGGTACTCACATATTTCGCTGGTTTGAGCATAAAAACCTCAGTCACTTCAGTTGGTTTGAAAGCAGCTGTTAATGCTTATGCCAGTTTCCTTCAGTGGATTCGGGGGTATTAGGCTCAAGTCTGTTTTGCTGGCCATTATGAATTGTGTACTGTCAATCTGAGCACCGCTCAGAGCAGTTGCAGCAGACCTCAGGACACATGGCTCTCCAGGACTCCTTGGGATAGGGCCCATGGGGAAAGGACATAAGGATGCAAAGACAACTGTTAATGATCGTCATGTTGCAGGAGGGACATGTGCTGGGCATGCTGGTGACTCCAGCTGAGAGCGATTGAGCCTTGCCTCAATCTGAGGGAACTATAAAACAGGACAGGACAGGCTTAGGGGGGGTGGTCAGGCTGGGGGGTAGTTAGGACAACCCATGGGAGGAAGTATCATTTCAGGACCTGTTGGGAATCGGGAATGGCTTCGGGAGTGGAAATGGGATGGTGGGAGGAAACCCATGAAAAGACCAGAGCAGACAAATGAAAGGCCTTGTAAACAGGGAAATGTGAGTTTTCATTCTTAATTCCATAGAACTCAAGCCACTTCTCATGCTTTAAACTATATAACCAAGGAGAGAAGTACATTAAACCACTTGATTTTTAAAGGGGGAATTTTCTGTCTCCCTAGGGTACGTCATGCAGGGACTCTGGAATGGTGGTTTTGCTCTTAACTTCGGAAAGACCTCCTTTCTCCCAGGTTTCTGCTAAGCATTCAAAGTTATTTCTACTTTGAGAAGAGACCGTCACACACCACCTCTTGGTGTCATGATTTCTTTTGGCTCCTTGAACAGTTGATTCTAGTTTAAGTTCATATGGTATAAGTCTGTGGTGCAAAGACAGTCCCAAATGCCCAGTAACTTCTTCAATTTCCTAGAAAACTAGAAGCCCTGTGGTCCTACTCTTGACCACTGTTCTGTGTTCCTAAAGAAAAACAGTAGGGTCCAACCTCTGTGTTTTGAAGTTTCGGTGGCTGGTTAACCAGGTGCTGGGATGCTGTGCTTTTGGGCCCCCGCCAACACAGAAGAGACAGCAGTTTTTTCCATGTTCCTGACAGATTGGAAGGTGTTTGTTCACACCCTGTGCTTCAGATCTCTCCCTGGAGAGGTTGGTCAGTTGTTCGGCCAACATCTTTGGCCTCTGTCGCTAGTGCATCTTAGAAGCCTGTAAATAGTTTCTGCCACAGTTGGACCCTCACAAACAGAACTTCTAAGCATTAGAAATGGAAAACCTGAGGTGCTGAGGAGAGCCAAGTGGGAGCGGGCATCCGGTCTCCGCGGGAATGAATTCATGGGACTCTGTAAGAAGGAAGCCACTGTTTGTGGCTGACCTGTGTGTGGACAGTCAAAGGCAGAACACGATCCAGAGGTTCTTTTCTCACTTTCCTAAGTGGCAAGGGGAGCAGTTGTGAGATGTGGCTTGATTTCCTTTCTAAGCAATCAGATTCTCTTTTTCCCACCAAACTTGGGCGCCCCTTAGCAGTGAGAGGGCAAGCAAGTTATGTCTCAGCTTATATCACACATCAAAAAGTACTTGATTTGAAATTCTGTAATGTAGCCCGCCCAGAAGTACTTCATTATCATCTATAATCTCCTACAGTCCCATTTTGTCATTCTCCAAAGAGTAGTAAGGAATCTAGAAAGCTGAGGCCAAATGATGGTACAAGTATGTATTATATTAAAAGGTATAGTAAAAGTCTGTTGTTTGCTCCCTGACAGGCATCCCCCTTCTTTCTGGTAATCATGCCTTGAGTTCCTCTGGGAAACTACCAGCTCCCCTTTGTTCTCAGCCATCTGGTTTGGATGGGATTAAGCCCAACCCTAGCTCCTGGGTGGGTTTTCATCAGCCTAAACAGATCAGAGTATCCCACTCCTGTGACCACATGTTTGGTTCCAACTGTGCAAGTGGCCTAAGCTGGTGCAGTCTGAGGGAACTATAAAACAGACAGGGCATGGACTCTCCCCTGCTGTAAAAATGTAAGGCTAAAAGTGGGTTAGCCTGTTTTGCTACTGTAGGGAGAGCCAGCCTGAAGCCAAGGCATCTATCCCCGTGGAGTGTTCAGTTGCACTAGCCAATACATTCCTTTTCTTTTTCCTTATTCAAGTATGTGTATGTGGATTTTCTGTCAACTGTATCAGAATTTGAAACCAGAAAATGAAGTGTGGCAAGTTATAGGCCCTTGATTATGGAATTGGCTGAATCAAGATCGTGAGGAGAGCCTCTGTCCTAGACTAGAGTGTTGGTAGGGACAACATTTGTCCATAAAGGAAAAATAATCTTAACTTTCCCTTTAAGGACATTTTATGGCAGTTGCATACAGCACTTCTTTGACATCCCATTTATAGAAGTTGGCCATGTGGCCAGACCTACTTACAAGGAAACCAAAGAAAGTCTTGACGCTGGGTGGCAATGTGATTGACTAAAAGTTGTGGACCTCCTCTGAGAGGAGAATTAAATGGGTGTTGGAGGACAAGGACTATAGTTGACCATTAGCAATTCTTGCTTCGTGGTACTGGAATAGTTGGTTTTTCCATTGTCTAATGTATATTGGGACCTTCAGTTCATATGTCTCCCTGGGGTGCCAAATTAAGGGACTTGGACAAAAAGTTCAGGCTGTAGGATGGATTGATTATAAGTTGAAGCCTTTGTAAATCTTTTTTTTTTTAAAGATTTTATTTATTTGACAGAGAGACACAGCGAGAGAGGGAACACAAGCAGGGGGAGTGGGAGAGGGAGAAGCAGGCTTCCCGCCGAGCAGGGAGCCCGATGCGGGGCTCGATCCCAGGACCCTGGGATCATGACCTGAGCCGAAGGCAGACGCTTAACGAAGGCAGACGCTTAACGAAGGCAGACGCTTAACGACTGAGCCACCCAGGCGCCCCAAAGCCTTTGTAAATCTTATAAGAAAGAGAGATTCACCTTGAAACTAATGCCTCTAAAAAACAAGAAAGCATAAAATAGAGCCTTGCTATAAGAAATGCTTTCTGCTTGTGATGGGTAGTCCCAAGTAGACTGAATGGAAAAGCCAGATTCCTTCCTACAGTTAAGTTAGTTTGAGCAAATAAGGGAGAAGGGAAAGATTAGGACCTAGAATAAGTGTGATCTCCGAAGCCTCTTCTAGAATCCTCTTGTTATACCCTTCCAACCTGTCCAAAGGGACATCCATGACTTTTGAAAAGATGCAGCTGGTGTGCAGCCCTCTCGCAAAGGGGCTGTTCCTCCCCTCTCTAGGTCATTGCTTTGTATTGCCCCCAGACAGAGGCCAATATGGAAGCAGAAGCCCTTAATTATAACCATCCCAAACCTGTACTCTAAATGAAAAGCTATTATAATCAACTAGATCTCTACTTTTATTACTAACCCACGGAATTGACCAGTGTATTAATCAGGGTTCTCTAAACAGAACCAAAAGGGTGTGTGTACAGAAAGAGAAATTTAATATTTTTTTCTTGTCTTTTTAAAAATTCTTTAATTTTTATTTAAATTCAGTTAGCCAACTTATGGTACATCATTAATTTCAGGTGTAGTGTTCAGTAATTTATCAGTTGCATATAGCACCCAGTGGTCATCACATCACGTGCCCTCCTCCTTCATGCCCATCATCCAATTACCCCATCATCCCACCCACTTCCCCTCCAGCAATCCTCAGTTTGTTTCCATAGTTAAGAGTCTCTCATGGGTTTTCTCCCTCTCTGATGACTTCCCATTCTGTTTTCCCTCCCTTCCCTACAGTCCTCTCACCTGTTTCTTATGTTCCACATATGAGTGAAACCATATGATAATTGTCTTTCTCTGATTGACTTATTTCACTCAGCATAATACCTTCCAGTTCGAAATAGATTTATTATACGGAAATGGCTCATGTGATTTTGGAGTCTGACAATTCTAGATCTGCAAGGTGAGACAGCAAGCTAGAAACCCAGGAGAGCTAATGTTTCAGTTCAAGTCTGAAGGAATGTCCTAGTTCAAAGGTGGTCAGGAAGAGGAATTCTTACTCTGGGAAGGGTCAGCCTTTTTGTTCTTTTCAGACCTTCATTTGATTGGCTGAGACCCACCTACATTTGGGAGAGCAATCTGCTTTCCTCAGTCTTCTAATTTAAATGTTAATCTCATCCAAAATATCCTAACAGAAACATCTAGAATAATGTTTGCCCAAATATCTGGGCACTACCTGGCCCAGTCAAGTTGACACATAAAGTTAAACATCACAACCAAAAACACACAGATGGGAGCCAACTAAAGTCATGAGGGGGGCGCCTGGGTGGCTCAGTCAGTTAAGGGTCTGCCTTCAGCTCGGGTCATGATCCCAGGGGCCTGGGATCCAGTCCCACGTCCGGCTCCCTGCTCCACAGGGAGTCTGCTGCTCCCTCTCCTCCCCCACTCGTTTTCTCTCTCTCTTGCTCACTCTCTCTCAAATAAATAAAATCCTTAAAAAAAAAGTCACAAGGGATTTATATCACAGAGAAATCTCCCAGTGACCAAAATGATTGCCCAACCCCTAAATCAGTCCTCAGAGCCCCATCCCCCACCACTCATACACTCTAGTGTTACACCAACCAGCAGTGGCTGCTAAAGCTGTATGGTCCTCTAAAGAGGTTGCACAAGGGAGATCCTCTTGGAGAGTGAAATTGAGGCAACCCCAGACCTTCACCTCACTGCAAGATAGGGAGTCTTTGCCATTTCTGCCCAAAAAGATTGTAATATGTGTGAGGACTGATGGCCACCGGATGTTTCACATTTTCCCCTCTGCAATTTGGAATTTTTATTGCAGTTCTGTTTTCTCTTTCCTATTATATATAGGGTGTGGTTAAACTTAACTATTTACCCACAGATCACTGAACCATGAAGAGTTATTTGACATGATTTGCACATTGACTTAAATATTGGACTTGGATCTAGCTTTAGTAACTGGATGAGCTTTTATATTATCTCCCTTTGGGAAGGGAGTGTGACCTGTATGTTTGGAAGCTGTGGGATGATGTTAGGTGGCCAGAGCTTGGACTATCCAACATTGCTTAGTCCTTCTATCTAATACTCCACATATCCTTTGAGAGCTACTTCTCCTCATTCTCGTCTGTGTGGTTTGGCTGAGATTGATACCCCTCTCCCCATTCCACCCTCTCAGCCAAAGTAATTGGTTCAGGAATGGGCATGTCAATCCCATTTTCACTAAGAATGCTAAAACTCCATCTCTGTTCCTCATTGGGCTAACTTACATGGGGATGCGTACCCATATATGGTGCCATAGGGGGAGCCAGCCTGAGGATCAAACTAGAAGTGGAGTTGAGAGATGATCCTAGTAACATTTTCCTGTCATTCTGCAGTCCCTCTGGCATGCTTTCTTTACTCTCATTCGCAGCTGCAGCAGTAACAATTTCACAAGGGATGATAGAGAGAATGTGAGGAAGTTTAAATGAGCACCTCCTGTTAGTGGTCTTGTCATCTTTTCTAAACAGCTCTCCTCTGTGGTCACCTCCAACATGTCAACTCTGCAGAACCATAGAATCTTGGCATCAGACACCCAAAAGGATCATAGAGATCAGCTAGTCCAGGGCCTCCCAAGGTGCCTCAGGAGGTAAGCAAGGTGATTTTTAGGTGATTCATGAATATTTTTTATTTTCATAAATATAATTATTGTGATGAATCCTAGTAAAATATAATTAGCACTTTCACATCAAACTTGTGATTTCACAGGTTTTATGTAATGCTTTTGCTGAAGGGGAAATTGAAGCTTTGAGAGATTAATAGCTTTTTTAGGGATTGCCCAGATGGTGAATGAAGGGTGAGAGATATTAAGTGTGGAATCTGATAACTGGGAGGGATCCTGAAGATCATGGAGTCACTTCCGCACCCTCACCCACCTCCAATGTCAGAATTCCCCCAACAGCATCTCTCACAAATGGTCATTCAGCCTCAACTTGAATACCCCCACAGATGGGAAGCTTATCACCATTTGAGGCAGCACATTCCATTTTAGCAGTTCTGAGAGTTAGAAAATTCTCCCTTACACTGCACCAAAATCAGCCCTTTGCAATTTCTTTCCATTTGGTTCCAGTTCTTCCCTCTGAATCCACTCCCCACCTTCAAATGTTCAAGTCAGTTACTCTGCCCCCCTCCACTTCTTCCTCAACACAACACATACACGTGCACACACACGTACATACACTTGCATGCACACTCATGGAATGTGGTTTTAAATCACTCTGTCATTTTCTCATCATTCTTGTTTGATTTAACACTCAAATGTCTTTGTTGTTACTAAACCTGTGTGTCTAGAACATGACTTACTATATATGCAGTGAAGACTAAACCAGAGTAATCCCACCCTTTGTCCTGGACCTCATGTTTCTCTTCAGGCAGCCCGAATAGAATAATGTGGCTTTTTCTTACTCCTTTTCATTCCAGTCTGTTGAGATTTTTTTTTTTAATCTTGATTCTATCAGCAATTTTATTAAATCTGGGAATACTAGGGTGCCTGGGTGGCTCAGTCCATTGAGCATCTGCCTTCGGCTCACGTCATGATCCCAGGGTCCTAGGACTGAGCCCCACGTTGGGTTCCCTGCTCAGTGGGGAGTCTGCTTTTTTTTTTTTTTAAAGATTTTATTTATTTATTTGAGAGAGAATGAGATAGAGAGAGAGCATGAGAGGGGGGAGGGTCAGAGGGAGAAGCAGACTCCCTGCCGAGCAGGGAGCCCGATGCGGGACTCGATCCCGGGACTCCAGGATCATGACCTGAGCCGAAGGCAGTCGTTTAACCAACTGAGCCACCCAGGCACCCAAGGGGGAGTCTGCTTCTTCCTCTCTCTCTGCCCCTCACCCTTGCTCATGCTCTCTTTCTCACTCTCACTACCTCTCTCTCTCGCTCACTCTCAAATAAATAAAATATTTTATTTTATTTTATTTTATTTTATTTTATTTTATTAAAGATTTTATTTATTTATTTGAGAGAAAGAGAGACAGAGAGCATGAGAGGGAAGAGGGTCAGAGGGAGAAGCAGACTCCCCGCCGAGCAGGGAGCCCGATGCGGGACTCGATCCAGGGACTCCAGGATCATGACCTGAGCCGAAGGCAGTCGCTTAACCAACTGAGCCACCCAGGCGCCCTAAATAAAATATTTTAAATAAATCTGGGAATACTAGAGCATGAGGGCTTCCCTTGAAACTTAACAAAAGTAGTTTCAGGAGACATAAAAATATAGTGAATGGGGCGCCTGGGTGGCTCAGTTGGTTAAGCGACTGCTTTCGGCTCAGGTCATGATCCTGGAGTCCGGGGATCGAGTCCCACATCGGGCTCCCTGCTCAGCAGGGGGTCTGCTTCTCCCTCTGCCCTCTTCCCTCTCGTGCTCTCTGTCTCTCATTCTCTCTCTCAAATAAATAAATAAATAAAATCTTTTAAAAAAAAATATAGTGAATGAATAAAATGATAAAGTTATAGAACCTAGTATCCAAGAGATTTATGTAGACTAAAAACATTAATGGGTTTAACATAGATTAATGAGCAATAAAAAGGTATTTAGATTATTCGACTTTTTTAATACAGTGTCCTAGCCTTGCCTACCTAATGTCCTTGCTGTTCAATATCGGAGGCAGAACATTGGGTTATACTAGTCAAAGGTCTCACCATGGAATTTCTTACTAGTTTCTCCCTGCTACAGAAATAAAACTATCTTTGCCCCTGGAGCCAATCTAGTATACTGATTAAAGGAACTGGTTTGGGTGTTAAATAGAACTGAGTTCAAACTATGACTCTGTGATTTACTAGTTGTATAGCCTCTCACAAGCTATACAGCCTCTTTGAGCCTCAGTTAACCAAGGAAACAATATGGTACCCATTTCAGGCTTATAAGAATTATACAAGATATATACGTAGCATCTGGCACATGATAAAGCATTCAGTATACCGTGGCTATGATTGTTTCTAAATCTGTTGATACACAAAATAATAAGAAAAATTGAAAATAAAAATTAGCCCATGAAGAATGGAGCTGTCCATCATGACCTTGTATACTTTGCTTTGGTTAGTTTCTGTCCTAAAGTACATCAATCAGGATACTCTGTTAATTTGGTGAAGAAAATTCCTAACCCTCTTTGGGCTTCCATGTTGGAAGGAGTGGAGCTTTGAGAGGTTCAAGGAGCAGCTTTGATGAAGGAGCCAGCAGAAACCAGCTAGAGCTGTTTCCTTCACCAGTGGGCTAAACACAGTGTGATCTGGAAGGCCCAGGGGTATCTCCTGCATGAGGAGGCCCCCCACCCTGAGGGCCACCTCTAGAGGCATCAAAGTCCTTCTAGACTGCCATCCTAAGTGACTTTGAGGGACTAAAGGACTTAGGAGTGCAGAGACAGAAAAGAAGCAATAGATGGGTTGTTTCTCTCCCAATTTTTTTTTTCAACCTGGGATTTGCCATTCTACCGGAACGCAGTTTTGAATCTAAGAACTTACTGGATGCATGTGTCTGGGCAGGCACAGGCTTCTAAGGATTGTGCTTTCAAACACTGGCAGGGCTTACCAGAGTTGGGCGAGGGTAGCCTCATCTGATCTGAGGATTATTGTCAGGCAGGAAGGTTTTAAAAATTTAAATCCTGGTTTTTTAACACGCAGGAAAACACGTGGCTTCCTACCCTGTGAAATAGATGGCTTCAGTTGGCTTCCTTAGTTTTTGGGGGGTTTTTTTAAGAGTTTTTATATGTAGTGGGGTTTTTTTTGTTTTTTTTGTTTTTTCCTTCAACAAAAGAGCAGTCAGTGCCTAGCTATCCTTCTACTGGCCCCACTGTTAAGACTTGCAAAGGTTCCCAGATTTATACCTTCTGGTGACCCCATGATTTACACCAACTCCCCCACTTGCTGCCATTCCTTTAGCATTCAGTGCTGCCTTCTTGAGACAGGAGTACTGACAGACTCTTGGAGTCTTACAGCATTTAGTCATTTATCTCTAGATATTCAAAGCTGGGGGGTGTGAGTGTGTGCACGCGCGCGTGGGCGCACAGGGGCGCATTTTGCCCTTTGCCACATTGGTTGTTGTGTTTCTTTTCCATTTGCACAAGGTCACATTCAGAGTTCTTCCTCCCCGAGGAGAGGTTGCACATTCGTCACTTAATCTTCCTCTCATTTCCTTCTCTTAGGATCACATAGCCCTTCCTGAGGTATTACCGTTTTTCCATTTCTTCTTTACTCCCTCCTTTCTTTTAATAACTCTGGAAGACAGGGAGGCACCTTGTAAAGTTAATTTCCTCTGAAGCGTTCAAAGAGAAGGCATCTCTCAGCCCAGACACCACAACCCCTCTCCACCCCTCAGCTGCGACGCACTCCCCTCCTCAAAGCCTTAGTCACCCTGGGCTGTGCCCGCTGCCCAGGACTCTCCATGCCCAGGCTTGGTCTCAGGGGCACAGTGAATTGCTCTGTCTAGTGACTCTTTGGTCTGGGTGTGGGGACCCTAGTCGGGAAGAGTCTCCCCATTTATTTGCTCTGTTCCCTCCTCCCCTTTTTCACTTCCTCACTGCGCTCCCCCTTCTCCTTCACTGCTTTCTGCTCCTCTCTGGTACTTTCAGGACTCAGGGGCTGGCTGCCTGCCTGTCCCGGGGATGGCATTTCCTCTTCAAAGGTCTGTGGCCTCTGCCACCCAGCTCTACCAGGCACACAAGCCTTTGGAATCGCTGTGGCTTTGCCACCCACTTGCCTACTTGGAAGGCAAGGGCAGTTTTTTAAATGCCCCTTTGGTTTCTTGGGGTGCAACTTTCCTCAATCCTGTTTTATTTATGTGAACATGATCTGTGGCTTTTGAATGTTTGCTTTTGAATGTTTGTGTTAATGGACTAAACTGAAAGCGTTTCCTCTTACCGGAGAGAGGGCCGGCACACAGCTGGGGGCCAGGCCGTTCAACTCAGGCAAAACTGTCCCAAGAGGAACAAGTTACCAGCCAAGGAAGTCTGGAGGCTCCAAGAGGAATTCACTGAGGCCTTCATGGGCAGCCACAGTCAGAGCCGGGATCATGGACTAGGCCATGAGGCTCAAGCAATTCCTTGGATTAACAGGGAGGGCTAAACTGAAGACACCTATATTTTTGCAAAAAAAAATTTTTTTTTTAAGATTTTATTTATTTATTTGACAGAGAGAGACACAGCGAGAGAGGGAACACAAGCAGGGGGAGTGGGAGAGGAGGAAGCAGGCTTCCTGCTGAGCAGGGAACCTGATGCGGGGCTCGATCCCAGGACCCTGGGATCATGACCCGGGCCGAAGGCAGACGCCCAACGACTGAGCCACCCAGGCGCCTTGCAAAAAAGTTTTTTAAATTGTGCATGTATTTACCAAAACTCTGCGTGGTTTTCAACAGCTTAGGTGTCTGATCTTTCACCCTATTCCCAGCCTTCTGGGTATCTCCTGGCAATATTAAGAACTCCAGCTTGATCCCTGAATCATCTGTCTGTAGGTAAGCTGTCATCTGAAAATGTAGCACAGTCCTAGCTCAGCCTACTAATGTGCTTCCTGTGTATTTCTTTTCTCTTCTTCTCTTTTTTTGATACCTCAGACAGAAACAGAAACAAAGACCCAAAGGATCCAGCAAATGCACAGTTTTTCCATATCCAGTGATGGGCTAACCTAGCACTGAAGTGAGGGAGAGAGGCAGGAGAGGGGCAGCTGGGACCACACTGTGTGGAGGAAATGCCATCCTCAAATCTGCCATGAGGACAGAAGAACAGAATAGAAGGCAGGGCCTTAGACAGGGCTGGGCTCTCCTCAAGGGTTGACCCCACCATCCCACCACCACCAATCCATAGCCTGTATAGCCTGGGGTCCAGTGGCTTGAACCAGAGGTGGGGGACCTACCTGGACAATTTGTGTGAGAATATGGGCATGATGAGGAACACCTCTTTCTGCAAACAAGATGGAACAGAACAGAAGTAGTTGGGAATCTTTCTCCAAGCTGAAGCAAATGGTGGATCCGCCAGGACTGTTGCCTAAGTCATTAATCTCCTCAGATGAAGGAGCTGGCTATTGTTACAGCCTATAGAATAAACTGCGATGGTGAAGACTTGATGTGGACTTGCACAGGATACAGAGTTATAATTCTTGAGGCAGAATACTCCAGGGTTTCTTATTTAAACTATGAGTCCAATGTTGGTGACCCTCTGTGTTCAATTTACACCTTCTCCTTGGGCAGAGTCTTCTAACTCCTTGGCTTCATGTCCCTTGATAACTCCATATTCTGAATATCCCTACTGAACTTGAGACCAGACACCTAACTTGACATGCAAATCACACATGTACTCAGTGTGACCCACAGCTAATTTATCCTTTTCTCCACCTGCCTCTAACCAGCTCCTCCTGGGCTACTCATTGTCATCACCAGTCATCCAGTTGCTCATACCAGAAATACCAGAGTTATATCTGTCTCTTTCCTATAACACTTTAATCACCTAATCCTGTTCATTCTACCTCCTAAATATCTCTTTATTCTGTGCATATCTCTGTATTCTTTGGCCAACCAAACTAGTCCAGGCTACCATCTTTTCTAGCTACCTCATTGATCCTCTGTCTGGTCTCTTGGCTTCTGTTCTTGACCCTTGGAGTCCACTCTGTCTGTCTGTCCATTTAGAATGATGTTATCTAAAGTATAATCTGATCATGTTTCTTGCCTGCCCAAAACCTTTGAGTAACTTTCTGTTGCTTTTCAGGTAAAATCCAAAGTCCAAGTTCCAACCTTGCTTACTCTTTCCAGCCTCATCTATTACCAGGACAGAGACCGTGTCTTTCCATTTCATTGCTGTCCCCTCAGAACCTACAACAATGTCTAGCAGAAGGTTGCTCTCTATAAATAGTGGTTGCATGGATGACTAAATGAATAAACAATTTCTGTGCATTTAAGGATAACCAAGGAGAAGGGAGAATGAGTGAAGACCAATATTAAAACCTCTCAGGGGAGGCCTGGGTGGCTTGGTTAAGCATCTGCCTTCGGCTCAGATCATGATCCCAGGGTCCTGGGATCCAGCCCTGCATCGAGTTCCCTGCAGGGAGTCTGCTTCTTCATCTGCCTGCCACTACCTCTGCTTGTGCTCTTTCTTTCTCTGACAAATAAATAAATAAATAAAATCTTAAAAAAAAAAAAAACAAAAACAAAACAAAAAAACCTCTCAGGATTATTGTTCTTAGTCTAAGACTTAAATATTTTAATCCCAGGACTGGAAAAGTGGAATGTTCTTGAACAAGCATTGCACAAAATGTAATGAATAGGATGGTGTCCATTTTTCTGCCGCACAAGCTCCCCTTTTGGATGTGAGGAGCATGCTGTCAGATTATCTGTATGACTGTGGGGACTGGGCAGATTTACAAGGTGAAGAGAAGAAATGGCAATTGTAAAGTTGAGTGTAAGGGATAGTTTTGTTTGTTTTTTAGCTAAGGAGCATCCATTTCACTTCCTAAGGGTACTTCATTTCCTTTTGAAGAAGGATCTCTTTCCTGTTGGATTCAGTCTGTTGTCTGTTGGGACTGTAATTAAGAGCCTGCCCTCCCTTGAGGCCCAAGTTAAGCCAATAAAATGTTTTCTTCCTAGAATTAGACTCTTGGGGGCGCCTGGGTGGCTCAGTCAGTTAAGCAGCTGACTCTTGATTTTGGCTCAGGTTGTGATCTTGGGGTCATAAGATCAAGCCCCACATCAGGCTCCATGCTGAGCGTGGAGCCCTGCTTGAGATTCTCTCTCCCTCTGCCCCTTCCCCTGCTTGCACGCTCTCTCAAAAGAGAAGGAAGGAAGGAAGGGAGGGAAAGAAAAAAAGGAAAGAAAGAAAGAAGGAAAAAGGAAAGAAAGAAAGAAAGAAAGAAAGAAAGAAAGAAAGAAAGAAAGAAAGAGAGAGAGAGAGAGAGAGAGAGAAAGAAAGAAAAGAAAGAAAGAAAGAAAGAAAGAAAGAAAGAAAGAAAGAAAGAAAGAAAGAAAGAAAGAAAGAAAGAAAGAAAAAGAAAGAAAGAAAGAAAGGAAAAGAAAGAAAGAAAGAAAGAAACGAAAGAAAAAACGAAAAAAAGGAAAAGAATGAAAGAAGAAAGAAAAAAGAGAATTAGGCTTGAGCACAGAGATCTAGAAACTTAAAACATTTGCTGTTTGGAGGTGACCTTCCAGCCATACCATGCCTGCTGTGAGACCACCGTGGTGTTCCTGGGACCCATTCATCCGTTAATTAACTCAATAGTGGGATCCCAATAGTTGTCTAATATGTTTCTTTTTCCATAATTTGATCAGAGTTGTTTCTGTTACATATAACTGTTGGTGTGATAATGGTGGTACAGGAGAACATTATCAGAATACAGTTCTGACATCTTTCAATACTTTGGACCAAAGCCATTAAATGAATCCAAGAATAAACACCAGGTACAATTTGACCTTAGAAGTTCAGTTATGACTGACTTTCCTGACATGGAAATGTGTAACATTCACATGTGGATCTTCATAGGGGTCAGTAGCTCAAAATATCACTGTTTTGATGGTCATCTGTATCAAAAAGAAACCAAAACCACACCTTCAACTTTGTCTTTCATTGTAGCCATTGTAAAAAGGACTAAAAATGATGATCAGCCTTACTACTGGCCAAAGACAAATTAAAATAAGTACTGTGTTCTCGTCAATCAGTTCTGCCAAAATTTAAAAAACTGGCACTCTCCATTGTGGATGAGAATGTGAACAAAGGGTACTCTTTCATAGTTGGTAGAAGTGCAAATTGGTCAATCTTCCTGGAAGGCAATTTGGCAGTGCCTATCAAAATTTAACACATGCATACCCTTGATCCAGCAGTTCTCCTTAGAAAGAAAAACAGCAAAAAGATACAAGTATAAGAATGTTCATTGTGACATTAACTTGTACTATCAAAATATTAGAAACAGTGTAAATGCTCCTTAATAGACTGAATATAGTATGGTATAGTTTTACTGATTCATGATTCATTCAGGAGCCATTATAAAAAATGTGGTTGATATGTATGTAATAGAAGTAGAATCCACAATATTTTAATGAGTGCAAACAATAAGTTACAGAATGATGTGAATAAAAAATTCTTTAAAAAAACACAAAGCTATACATAAACTTTATGAGTATATGTATACATATGTAAATATGTCTGAATGTGCATAGAAAAGATCCAGAAGTATCCATACTGAACAGATATTGCTGGTTACTCTTGATGAATGGGGAGAAGCAATGGAATGGGAGGTAAAGAAGGGGAAGTTTGATTTTTTATTTTATGTCTTTGATATTACTTGAATTTTTATTGCCTTTGTGTTACCTTTATAATTTAAAAAAGTTGAATAACTTTGGTAATTTAAGAAAGAACAAAAAATGAATAAAAACTATTAAAATGTAAAGAAATAATCAGAAACCAGGCCAAGTAACCTTTCCAGAGGCTTTGACCCACTTGTCTAGACAAGATTGTGGTCGATCCTAGTAGGTGAAAGCTGAGGGACCAGCTATACCCAGGACACAGCCAAGTTTCTGTAAGAGAACCACCCAGGCAGGCCAGAGGAGCTCCTCCTGGAAGCTTTACCCTGGACTGGGTGGAAATCACCCCCTACAGGAATTAGAATTGCGCATTTGATTGTTTTTATTGGCTCTGCCCTTCTTACTTTGAATACCTCCTTCTTTTGTTCATGAATGTTTAATTTGTCATCTTGTTTATGGCTGAAGCAAGATTCCTGTCTATCTAATGAACTTAATGATTCTGACGTGAGTGTCTAACAGACAGTAATTAGAACCTCTTTGGCTCACTGGGATGGCATAATACCACCAGGTGCCTGCTTTTCATGCTGCCTTGTTTGGGCAGAAAGTTTATTTATTTGTATTCTACTTTATTCCAAAACACATTGTAGGTCAAATACACTGTTTTTGTTTTGTTTTTAAATCAGAAAATGGTGAATGAGAGAAAAATAAGGATATACAAACAAGATTAAGCCAACAATGAAGTTGCCACACAGGCTACATGCTTACCTAAAGTTTTATGTACTTAATTTGGTTCTGAGTTTCCTAGTGGCCAAGGTAAAGTGGACATGATCAGGTACAGAACTAAAGTGATAGTCTTGGTTTTCCTGAGCAATAAAAAAAAAAGACAGATTTCTCAGTAAGGATGGATATATACATATGTGGGGGGCAGTGCTGAGAAGGAAAGTATTCTACTATAGTCTCATGGACTTGAGAGTGAATCCTGACTAGTGTCAGTCAACTGATGGTCCTTTTCCAAGGCTGCAGTAATTTCCTTCTTTCAAATGAACCTTGAGTCACTTTGACCCCTTGAATTGCTGTCCCTCCTCTCCAGAGGAATGCTCGTCCCTTCTCTCCAAACCATAAGCCTGGGGAAGAATGCTACTTTGTTCAAGTTATTCTTGATTATTTTGGAACTTCCTAAAGCTCCTGTCATGTGGTTCCAAGTTTAACCATAGCCACTTTGGACATGGTTTTGTTTCCACAGTGATGTGTGTCAGCAACCACAGAGTGAGCTTCTTGTATTTTTATATCAATATGATACCCTTTGTTTATTTGTTCCTCAGAGGTTTCACTTTCGCTTATGTAATGGGCTATGGCATTTTACAGTCATTACCTCATGCTGGGATCTCCTTTTTCTTTGTACCTCCTGATGCGTCATATTCTTGACTCTACTCCCTTGGACCTCTTAGATACAATGTTCTGAGCTGGTGGGTGGGAGTGGGTGGGAGCCAGATTATCTGATGACTTCTCCACCCTTCCTCACACAAGAGCCACTTAGGTTTGTCACCACGCCGTTTCTGTACTCAGTCGTTTGGCATCTTTCAGACTGCACACTGGCTTAAAACTAGAGCCGCTACCAAAAGCAATGGGTTTAGATGGGGCTGGAAGACTCCAGGCTCCCCTCTGGGTTGGACACTGGGCAGGCAGAGTCTTCTGAACTCTGGAGCTACATTGACTATTCCCACAGGGTCTGCAGCTGGAAGTGGTCAGTCTCCTATGTGCACCCCTGTCCAAGCCTACACTATTAAGAAGATCTTGAAAGAAACCTACATCTCAATATATGACCGTTCCTTCACTTGGGGCTCATTTTCCTGAGCTCCTCCATATTCTTATATACAGCTGTTTACTGAGATGTCTGATAAGCTTCTCAAGCTTAACATGCCCAAAACAGAACTCCTGCTTCATGTTCCCACCTCACCCCCACCGAAGTGTTACTCGAGAAGAGTAGAACTCTTCTCCATCTTGGAAAATGGCACTACGCTTCACCTAATTGCTCAATCCAAAAATAGGAATCATGCATGATTCCTCCTTTTCTTTCCTTCACCTTTTACATCAAAAAACAGCTAAATCCAAACACTTTTCTCCATATGCACAGCCATCATCCTGGTCTGAGTTTCTGTCATCTTATGCCTGGACAACTGAAATCACCAATGAGGCTCCTTGCTTCCATTCTTCTCCCACTACAGTCCATTCCCACACCACACAGTGGCCAAGGTAACAGAGCACACTGCTTCCTACACTTAAAATCTTCCAATGACTTCCTGCTGCTCTCAGGAAAAAAAAAAAAAAATCCCATTTCTCCTGCCCACTTCTCAGATCACATCTCATATCACTCTCCATGTCACTCATGGAACTCCAGACACACTGGCTTCTTTCTCTTCCTTGAAAATGCCACATTATTTTTCATTCATTGCCCTTTTACTGCTATATACTTTGCTTAGGATGTGTTCTTTCCCTTGACTTTTTATCATTGAGGTCTCACTTCTTCAATGAAATCCTCGTCCAAATATATCTCCTAAATAACGCTTTTACTTCTTCATATCATTCTTATAATCAAAAATGATCTTGAGTATTAGTTTGCTCACTTGTTTATTATTTGCCTTCTTCATCCAGAACACAAGGTCAATAAAGACAAGGATTTTGTCTGTTTCATTCACAACTGTATCTCTGGTGAATTTTTTAAATAAATAGGTGTATGAAGTAATGGACAAGCAAATGCTATAGCACATGTGTCAGTTCAACTTAACAAACATTTACTGGGCATCTACTATGTACCAGGCACTTGCCAGATGCTTTAGATTCAAAGATTAAACAAGCCTACTTCTTTCCCTTAATTCTGGAAGTATTTTAGCCCTTTTTCTCTAAATACTGCCTTTCTCACATTTCTATTTTTTTTCTTCCTGACCTCTTTAACATCTTGTTTCCCATTTCTTTGCCTTCCCCTTTTTTTGCTGTATCCTGAGTAATGTCTTCAGATTTATCTTCCAGTTCTCTAATTCTCTCTTTATCTGTATCTATTGTACTTGCTTCCTGTTACTAATTTTAATAATTATCCTTTTTATTTTCAGAAGTAGTATTTGGCTTTTTCTCAATTCTGCCTGGTCTTTTTAGATTCTGTTTATTTTTTTTTTCATGTTTTTGTTTCCCCTTTCTATTGCTTTAAACATTTTAAACACTTGATATTTGGTATATAATGTCTAATTCTGTTCATTGCGGTTTCTACTGGCTTTCACTCAAGGTAGCTTGTGTGTTTCCTAGCGTGGTTATCATTTTAATTGTGATCTTATGTTCACTGGAACTTTATCTGTTAGACTCCCATGAAGCTTGTGGAATGTCCTTCCACAAAAGAGCTGCTTCTGCCAGGTGCCCTGGTATGCTACCAACCTGGGGCCAATTTAAACTAATTTACAGCTGAAGTTTCCCAGACCATGCAGATAGTATAAATTTCAAATCCTACACTTGTGTGAGGGAAAGATTGTGTTTTAACATCTTATGAGTCCAGGCTAAGACAGACAAAGTTTCTCATTTCTCTTCATTGCAGATAGGTAGGCTTTTTTTTCTAGTCTGTTCTTTCATTTAGTATGTATCCTTTTGTGAGTCTCACTTTTATGCAGAATTCGCTATTCCTACTCTCCATCTTTTGAGGGCACTAAGCCTGGTCTCGTGTCTCCCATAATGCCCCTAAAACCAAGCCTCAAAGTCACTGGGATAGACAGGCTTCCCAAAGCAGCAGAGCTCCAGTGGTAATTTACCATTTTGAATCCCAGTCTGTGTGCGTACACACATGTGTAATGAGGATTTCCCTAATTTGCATGAGAGTTTGACTATGCATTTAAAAGTATATTTGTTATATTTTATCTAGGATATCCAGATGTTCTGTCTTATAGCTAGAAACACAATATTCAGCCTTCTATGAACATGTGATATAGTTTTGGGAGACAGAAACATCCATTTATCCAACCATCAGCATTTTTATTGGTTTTTCTGTATCAGACACTAATAACCAGGTACACTTAAAAATATGCTTAGAGGCATGCCCACAGTGATGAGAGGATGTAGGGGTAAAAGAGACCAATTCTAATGGGGGATCTGGGAAGGTTTTGCAGATACAAAGGTGTTGGAGCTGGATAATAATAATAATACCTACCTTTTATCTCATGCTTATTCTGGACCAAGCACTGTGGCAAGTACTTAACATGTATGGTCACGATATCCTTACAAGAAAGCATAAGATAGGTACTATTCTTAGCATCTCAATTTTACAACTGAAGCATAGAGAATTTGAGTAATGTTCCCCGTCATATAGAAAGCAATTGGCAGTGCCTGGATATGAATTCAAGCAGTTTGAGTCCTGATCCAGGGCTTTTAGCTACTATGCTATATTGTGCTTGAACAGACAGGGATTGGGGGAGGGCGTTCCATCCAGGAAGAAAATAATGCCTATATCCCTAGACGACTGTGAGGATTATTTGAGATACTGTAAGGAAGACCACATGACATGCACTCCATAAATGCCTACTTTGTTTTCTCTTTACCTTTGTACCATCAGCTTGTCATAAATTCCTTTAGGGATGGAGCCATACTATATCCATGAAGATAGCTTCGATAGCTTCACTCCCACAGAACCTGGTATTGACTAGTGGTTAATCCCTTGGCTGATTTGTCGATGGAACTAAATGTTACTTTGATAGTAGCTTTAGTACTTAGAATTGTATTGCAGTGCAGTTCTCAAAGCACTTTTATATCTGTCAGCTCAGTTTATCAGCACATCAGTTCTCGGAGGTAGGGCACATATCTGGCTTTAGTGACAAATGAGCGTTTTACTGAGGTGGGAATAGCATAGTTTTGGGAGAAGGCTAAGTGTGAACTCTGTGTAACTGGATGAAAAGACCAAAAAAGACCGACTGTGGCACTCTAGATAGCCTTAGGAAGGAAGTGGTGGCAGGAGGCCAGGCTTCGATTCCTGAATGGTCTCTCTAGCTCCAATCTTGTCATCAGCCGTCTGTGAGAACCATCTCTTTGAGTCTTAGCTGCATCCTGATTCAATCACTGCTAAATGCTTGAAGTGGGCTTCCCTTCACATGATGCCTATCACACTTTGTGGTCAGTGTTCCTCTTTAGACTGAGCTCTGTGAGAGCAGAGACTCCTTATTCACTGGTTGTAACTCCAGCATCTAGAACAGATGTGACACAGAAGGTGATCAAATATCTAGTAAACAAATGATGAATGAATTATTTGGATAAAAAGGAAAGGAGAGAGGAGAAACAAGGTCAGCGTCATAGATTCAGATCTCAGGAATGGGGAGAGGAAGCAAGCAGGAACCATGAGAAGGTTGAGCCAGAGAGATGGTCCTGCCAGAATGCAGCACTCGATGAGCTAAGTGTGATCATGTCTGATTACAAAGCACTTTAAGAGTCAGGGGGCTTCCCCGGTGGCTTTAATCACAGCCTGTCCTTTCCATTTGTTTGGCCCCACCTTATTTTAAAGGTATCACACACATAAAATATAGCACTGGCCTTGCCCAAAGGGCCACAAATTCCAGAGAGGTGAGAAAGCTGGATTAGAGGCATGTGTATCAGTGAGATTTTACACCGGTGAGGGATTGCAGAGCACTTTGTGAACATGGCCCAAATCAGCTTTCATCTGCAAAATAAGCCTCCATTCCTCTGGGATCCCCTTTCATTCCCTCTTCAAAGTCCTAGGTCAAAGTTCAACCTCTTGTACTGGCTTGAACATCTATGTGCATTTCTGGGTTCACCTCTGGGGGCAGCTTGCCCATCCTCTTCACCCTCGTACTTCCCTTCCCTTCTCCCTTGCTCAGGGTCTACTTTAGCAGACTTCCACAGACCTAAGAAGCCACAGGCCGCCAGGAAACAGCCCTTTCTTTTGTCTGGAGCATTACGATACAGGGTTAAGTTTGGCCCAAGGAATAGCATGATTAGATCAGCAAATCAACCCGAAAGTTATAGAAACAAGATGTGCTTACCCACCATTACAAAGGGATGCTGTGGTTCTTTCCACTTGGTTGAATGACCTACATTAAAACTTTCGGATCTTGGGTGCAGGTAGAGTCTTTGGGATCAACAAGATGGGGATCTAAATGCACATCCCAGGAGAGAACCAGCTACCAGCTGTAGTTCATCTCACGTCTGAAGCGTGTCCTCACCCAACTAGGAAAATGACCTAATTGTGTACAGACAACAGCAATTGTACAGGGAAAATAATACAGTAATGCAAATATTCAAACCAAATTGGAAAAGCAAAGCAAGAAGGAGCCAGAAAACATTAGATCATTCAGATTGCAACCTGGCCAACTTCAGCATCTGGGCGTGCATCCTCTGTCCAGCTTTTGTTCACATACCATCCCTAATGCTTCTTTGCATTTATAGAATCATGGCTGGGTATTTGCACAAAACCCTTTGTGTGACTGCATTCTAAGGAACAAGGTTCTCACAGTGTCCCTTCAGAAGGGTCAGAGAATTCTCCAGTGGAATGCTTTAATAGGCCTCCGGTTCAGAAAGGGCCTTTCTCTCACTGAAGGGAGGGGTGGGGGAATGATGTACCTTTGGCCAGCATATATGTTTTAATTATGTGACCAGGGCAGGCCTTGCTCATTTTCCTTCCTCACTGGGTCATTTCCACCTTAGTTCTGAAAACAAAAAACAATTGATTAAAAAAAGAGCCTTCCTGACTGAAACCTTGGATCTCCTCTTTGGATTTGGACAAGAAGCAGGGATGTCCCCGTCCCCCCACCCCCACCCCATATCTTAAAGCTGGTTCAAATTCGCCTGAGAGTCTGAGGAATAATGTGGTCTCCCTGTGCACTCTTATTTGTGTGTCTCCGATGAGCGGTCCCCATCCCCTTCTATGGGGAAGTCACAGGCTCTGGAGTCTGCAGCCCTGGGCAGAACCCGGCTCTGCCACCGCAGGATCTTGGACAGGACAGATACCTCTGAAACCTTTGGATCTCTCATGGGTTAAAGCAGAATAATCATACTGCCTCCTGGGTTTGTGAGGATGAAATCTTCTAAAGAGCTCCTCAGAGCGCCTGGCACCTCCTAAGTAGTCCAGAAGTGGCAGGTTTTCTTGTTATCACCACTTGGCTGTCCCTCAGCCTCCTACCTGCCACCTCAGTAGATCATCGGGTACCTCAGCACAAGTCCAGTGAGGAAGCAGCCAAGGAACATATTCTTCAGGATTTAGCACCTGGTCATAGCAAGTTTCTCGGGTTCACGAATGTGCAGCTCAGAGAATGGCATTTACCGGGTGAATTCCTTCCCCTTTCAGCTAGTGAGTGCTGGACCTTCCTATAGGAACAGGAGCCAGTCACCGCACAACCCCAACTGACTAGTTGCTTGAGACGTCTTCCTTTCTGAGGCGTCTGCATTTGTCAGGACAGAGGAAGCGCTTAAAAAGCCTGGGCTCCAGGGAGGAGAGAGAAGCGGAGGGGAAAGCAGGGACCGCAGACAGACAAACCCGCCTTTACCTGCATCACGGCAGCCGATGCCTCCAAACCCAGCCGGTCCCCTGGAGGCGCAACCGGGGAGTCACCGCACAGGTCGCACGGGGCTACAGATAGGTTCCCCCGAACCCTAGCAGCCAGGGGCCACGCGAAGTAGAGTAAAAGGAAAAAAAAGTCCTGGATTCAAGTCCCTCCACTCTTCCTTTCCAGCCGTGTCACCTTGGGCCAGTGGCTGTCTTCCGGGACGGTGGAGGCCTTCGTTGGTAAAATGTGGCTAATCCCGCCGCGGGAGGCTGGTGCGGAGGATGAAACGGGCCGCGGCGGGCACCGCGCCCGGGCGTGCGGAGGGAGCGCGCGGGGATGGCAGGGACGGGCGGCCCCCGCGGCCCCGAGCCCCGCGCCTCGCGCAGCAGCGGGCGGGCCGGGAGGGGCCAGCAGCACCCACCTTCCCCAAAGCCACGCGCCATCCTGCGGGGCGGGTCGCGCCCAGCCTCCCGCGGTAACCCGACCCGGCGTGGAGGCCAGCGCCGCTCTGGGTTCCACGAGGCCGGGCGCGCGGCCCCGGGGTCCCCGCGTGCTCTAGCGCCAGCGGCGGGAGCTCCTGGGCGGGGACTGGCGCTCGCGCGGAGGGCAGTAGCCGTTGTCCCGCAGGAGGCCCGCGCCGCCCCGATGGCTCATCGGTCCCCGGATGGGGGCCCTGCTTAGTCACAAGTGTTGCAACCCAGTTTCTGTTCTACAACTATTACAAAGAAAAGAGAAAACATTTAAAGAAAAGAATCAAGTGTATGTTTGTATTTGTTACCATGGGATTCGGTTCAACTGTATACAGATGTCATTTTTTGTTTTTTTGGGTTTTTTGGTTTTTTGGGTTTTCTTTCTTTCTTTTAAACCTTTCAAGCTGTGTACTGCAGTGGACAAAGATTACACCATGTTTGTGTTGCAGTGTTGCTGTGGAAGTGCATATGGTTTTATTTGGTGGAAATTTGCAGAGAAATTGAAGGAAGTCATAGGCGTGCATGAAAAACAAATGTGAAGTTTCAGAAAACAGGCCTCCGAACAAACACTGGAATTAAGGGGGGCTCTTGACAATAACTTAAAATCTGGAATACTGGTGCATGAGTGCAGCTCCACCTGCCTGGGTCCTAACCGAGGAGGCAGGGGAGTTAGAGTCAGACAGTGGAGTTTAATCCGATCTGCCACTACCTGGCCAGGTGTCTTTGGCCAAGTTACTGGGCCATGGCTGGCCTTTTTTTCCTATCTCTGAAACAGAGAGCAGTTACCCTTACCGTGCATTGCTCTTGTTGAGCGAAAACGAGGTAACAGGTCATGAGCACCATACATAGTAAGTGCTCATTAAATGGTAGCCGTCATTCTCCAGTGGTAACAGCACTCCATTTATGTTCCAAGGCTGTGGGCTCAATCATCAAGCTCTCTTTTGGGCTTTGAGCTTTGGAGCACTTTGGAGGAGCCAGGGGTGTTCAGTGCTGGCCAAACTTGGTTTTGTGTCATCACAAAATTGTCGTCAGACTGGACAATTGCTGAAAAGTGTATACTTCAGCTGTCAAGGGTCACCCCCTGCAAACAATGAGGATGCTGAGTCTCAGCAAGTTGGTGACCCTGTCAGCCAGAACAGTGCTTTCCTCTCAGCATTTGGCTCTGACCTCCCCACTCCATGTCACCAGCAGCAGTCAGCATAGGCCTGAGCACCTCCAAGAGAACAGAAGGCCCATCTCCAAAGTGCTCACACCTGCTTCCTACTCTGAATGAACACTTTGGAGAGCTGGATAATTATTATAATTGTAATGTCTTAAAATCTTCATTTAAATCTTCAAGTTTAATTCATGTAGATTGAAATCTTCCAGGAAAACACTCTGTATACATTTTTTGTATGGCTTGCGTTTTGAAAGATTCACAGACCTGTTGAAAGGTTGTCTGCACCACCCTACCCCCAGCCCCTTTCTCCAGTATACACACTGGAGGTTGGCAGAGCATACAGAGAGCTTGTGCTAACCTTTATCAAGTTACTGGATCTAACCAAGCCTCTGTTTTCTGATCTGGAAAATGAAGATGCTGGATTAGGTGATTTCTGAAGGCCTTCTAGACCTACATGGCTATGACAGTATGCCATTCATCTATCTCAAATAGAATACAAGAGGTCTCTTTCAGCATTCTAGACTGTTGATGTTCTAACCTACATTAGGAAACAATGAGAAAAAAGTCTGTATCCTCCCTCAACCTGAGTGCTCTAGTTTCTCTTAGCTCCTTGAAGGGCCTTTAAAAAAAAAAAGCATCTAAAATATACTGACTCACCCATGCTTTTCATAGGCATGCTTTTCATGGGCATGGGACCTTGCCCCAAGCTGGGGACTCCACAGTTGGGCAAACTGTTCCTCACCCTCCCGGCACATGCGTAGCGCTGATTGAATGGACTTTTGTCTTTGCGTCTGCTTTCTTAACACCTTCATTAGGAATGAAGTCACTTTTCTAAAACTAATAAATAGGAGAAAAGGGGAGGGGGACCTAACCAATTTTGTTTTTAAACTATATGCCATATAACTTTGTCTTCAGTCTGTCTATAATTCAATTGAAGTTTTTTTTTTTTCTGACAAAATTAGGGGACATATGTTCACTCAGTCTACATAATAGAATGGTCAGGTGTGTGTTTAGACAGGAAATGTGTAAATCTCTTTTTATGTATGTATTATTGCTACAATCGTAAACTTGAAAAAAAAAAATGTCTGCCATAAATGGCTCCTGGCACCAGTCACCTCATTAGTGCAGTAAGTATTGCCTCTCACACTAAACACATTAGCATGTTTTGCTGGTTAATGATGTTAACTGTGTGTCTAATGATAGGATTACTAATGACTCTCAAAGTGCATAACTTTTCCCCTTCTTTCTGCCCCACAACTGTCGTGGTCCTGCATCACACACTGGCCGAGGCAGGGCAATAAAAGTCAGCTCACCGGCTCTGCTCCCAACTGTGAGTCACACACCGACTGTGTGACTCTGGACAAGCCTTTTACCCTTTCTGGACCTGGGGGTCCTCACCTGAAAAACAAAGGGCTCCATGTTGGGCCATCTCTAAGGTACCTTCTGACATGGACAGGCAAGGATCCTGCCATCCTCCAGCCTGGAGAAGCTCTCTGCTGCCAGCTACTGTTGATTCTTGGAACTTCTATTCCCACGGGGCTGGTTCCAGTCTATACCAGCTCTAAAAATCCTTGGCCCTTGCACTCTACTATTCTTCCTAGAATCAAGAGTGCAGCTTTTGCTCAGACTTGGATTCAAAACCCCAGAGTCAATAAGAACCTGCTCCCATTTAAAGATGAACTCAAGAACTGTAGTCCTTCCTGGGGCAGGTAGATCATATTTCCTGTGTGTTTGCTCTGTCACCTGATGTTTGCTTATCTTCTATTCAGTCATTCGGGGTGAACATTCCATATTTTGCCCTCTTCAGATTCCAGCCAGTTGAGTTTGTGGGCCCTTATGAAAACTTTCCCTGTGGGCGTTTTTCATCTCCATTCTCTTTTTTTAGAGAAGTTTCCAAGAAGGAATGTGGAATACAGCCAAACAGGGTGGTAGATGGTTACCCAGGAGTGGCCTCCACAGGCTGCTGGGCCAGAGGAACAGCAACCCTTAGTGATATAGACTAAAAGTTGGCTCTGGCCTTGGCAGACCCTCCTTTGTCCTTAACTAGCCTTGGGAGTATGTGGTCCTCCCCTGTATCTTTTCCTTTTGCCTGCAATGGGTATATAACACCTTTCAATAAGTACCAGACTGAGAAGTCACCATAAAGTAGCATGCCTTAGTACTCTGTAACTCATCAACGAAAATCTTTATAAAGCATTTAAATGGAATATTCTGTCTGGACGTGGGATAAGGTTTGTTTTCAACTTCTCCTGTAACCTCTTTATTCTTCTGTTCCTATGTTTATTCTTTTCTTTTTTTTTTCTTTTCTCTCCTTCCACATCCTAAGTGAAAGCCAGGGGATGATTTCTGGATTATCTTGAGTTTTCAGTAAATTTTTGCTGCTAAATTACCCAAATGAGATCAGGATACCCTGGAGCCACTATACTTATTTGTTACAGGTTGTCACGTAAATAGAGAGGAGCTCTTCTGGGGGGCCCATGCAGTGCAGCCTTCCAGGAGAAGGCATTTGTGGGGAGAAGGAATGCAATGGGCCAAAGTAAGAAGCATGGTATTATTCTGGTAAAGCAGAGTCTGCCATAGGGCACATCCTCTGCCTCCCCCTCTTCTGCTGGACCCAGTGCGGGCAGCATGTGGTGCTTTGGAAAGGCCTTTCTGGAAAGGCAAACCACAAGAATGCAGTCCTGCATGTTGCCTCCTGAGCCACTCAGGGCAGTGATGATTGGCCCCACACAAATGTGCCCATGGGTTCTGCCACTTAACAGCTCATATCTGGAAATACATACTCATGTCATTGCTAGACCAGGGATGGGGGTGAGGTTGGGGACTGATTTGACAGGGATTTCGAATTTGTAAGTGGGCAGCCCAAGCTGGATAGCATGTCCAACTCTGGCCTGTTGGTACGTTGTTCCTGCCCTGTGTGTGACAGTTCCTTTCCCAAACGGGTATTTTGTCCTGAGTCTTAGGGCAGAAGAGACAAACAGATGGAATGCATCAACTACATCTCTTTCCTTAGGCCCTTTGCTGATATTAGTTAAAGCTGCTTAGCTCTTCACTTGGAAGTAGTTTTGACTCCACTTTAAAAGTAACATTTGCAAAGGGAACGCAAACCAGTGCTTTGTCATGAATCCGCATGTTCAGGGAATCCGAGATTTGAGTTCTTGGCGGAGTGAAGGAGGCCTCAAGCGGCATGTCTTCCTGAGCGGCAGCTGCAGGGGTGCTGATCCGAGGGCAGGGCTGCTGTGCCTTTCTCCCCTCTCCTCGCTCCCGTGGGACTTTCTGCACAGACCTCAACCCACGGCTGCTGGTTTTCATCACTTCTTCAGCTGGAGGTGCATTCTGGCCAGCTTTGGACTCTTTAAGGCATTACAGAGCCACTGAGAGGAATTCAAGGGTCTCGAGGGCGAGGTGGAGAGACTGTGCGTACCACACGCAAGACCTCCAGCCGGCGGGGACGGGGCTTTCACTGATCCAAGGATATTGTTACGTATCCCCCAAAATTTAGTGATGTGGATGCATCTCCCCAGCATAATGGTGAATGAAAGGAGCCAGACACAAGAGTATGGGCAGTAGGATGCTTTCCGTAAAACCTGCATAAACAGATGAACCTAATCTAGTCTGTTCAGGAGTCAGAAGAGTGGTTACCCTTGGTGAGGGGATGGGTTGTGTCTGGAAAGGTGTCGGAGAGGGACTCCTGGGGAACTGGTGACATTCTGTTTCTTGATCGGGGTGCTGTTTATACAGGTGTGTTCAGCTTTTGAAGATTTATCCAGCTGTAAACATACTTACGGTATATGCGCTTTTCTGTATGTACGTATTTCAATAAAAATAATTAACTAAGAGGCAGGTCTATGTACAGTGATGTGGAACTATCTCTAAGGTATATAGTTAAGCGGGAAATGCATATAACAGAGCAATATGCAGAATATGCTATTCATTGTGTAAAAAATATTTGTGTAGGTATGTAATTGTATATGGAAGGCCACTGGGAAGAGTGGTTGCCCTGTGCTGCTTGGAGACAGAGGTAGGAGGAGAACTTGCTTTTTACTCCATGTCTTTTTGTGCCTTTTGAGTTTTGTATCGTGCGTATGAGTAGAACATTAAAATTATTTTTTTTAAAGATTTTATTTATTTATTTGACAGAGAGAGACACAGAGAGGGAACACAAGCAGGGGGAGTGGGAGGGGAGAAGCAGGCTTCCCGTGGAGCAGAGAGCCCGATACGGGGCTTGATCCCAGGACCCTGAGATCATGACCTGAGCCGAAGGCAGACGCTTAACGACTGAGCCACCCAGGCGCCCCAGAACATTAAAATTATTAATAAAATTATTCATTAAAACAATTAAAGAAGATATTATACTAAGTGAAATAAGACACAGAAGGACAAATACTGTATGATTTCACTTATATGAGGAACTTTAGAGTAGTCAAGTTAATAGAGACAGAAAATAACATGGTGGCTGCCAGAGGCTGGGGGGAGGAGGGGATGGGGAGTTTTTGTTTAATGGGTGCAGAGTTTCAGTTTGGGAAGATGAGAAAAGTTCTGGAGTTGGATGGTGGTGGTGGTTGCACAAGAATGTGGATTTACTTAATGTCTCCAAACTACACTTAAAAATGGTTAAAATGGTAATTCTTATGTTGTGTATATTAAAAATTAAAAATAATTAAGGCTAAATAGTCTTTTTTAAATGAAGGTAAATTTATATGTGCTGACTCTGTCATTTGCAGGCTGTGTGACCTTAAGAAGTTCCTTAACCTCCCTGGCTCCATCTCTTGGTTTCCTATTTAAGATAGTATTAGTACCTGTCTTATGGGGTTGTTGTAAAAACCAAATGGAAGAACACAGGTAAAAAGCTTGGAATAGTCCTTGCAACATAAGCGCTTAAGAAATGTTAATTATTTTTATTACCATTTTGGGCAGAATTCTTTGTGTGATACCATCTGTACGTGTGCGTGCACACACGCACCTGATGTACTCATGCGTGTATCCATCATATATTTATCAAATACCTTCTGTGTGCTAGACATTGTGCTAAGGGTTGGGTAGGCAGTGGTGAGCATGGACTGTCAGGGTAGAGAATGGTGGTGTTGATAGGATTCCTCTTTATTTAGAGAGGTCACAGGAAATCTCTCTGGTAGGTGACAATTCTGAAGTAGATATTAGCAGAATAATGGAGCCAGCCTTGCAAAGACTAGAAGACCTTTTCTGACAAAGGAAGTAGAATATTATGAGATCCCAAGTTTGAAGACCTCTTGTGGGTGAATAAGGAGGAGAGTAGTGTCAGAGGAGATTGGAATGTACATAGAAAGTTCTAGAAAAATGGGGAAGAAACTATTAAAAGTGGTTTCTCCCTGGGGAGTGGGACTCAGGAAGGTGTGGGAAGAAGGGTGTGGAGTGGAGGAAAGGAATTTTACTTTTCACCTCATTTCCTTCTATCCTGAATTATTTGCCATAAGCACGTATTTTATTATTTTTTTAAAACGCTAGCTAATAAAAAATTGAGAAATTTTAATGATTAATAGTAAGGAATCTAATAACCTTTTCTTCTTTCAAGAATCACCTCATCTCAACTCTCTAGTCTCTTTTCATGAAACAAGAGAGTAATGTAATTTATATCTGCTCATTGGTCTGAAAATAGGGCTGATGTAGCCTTCTTCTCATATCTCTTCTCATATCTCTCACATTCTCTTTGAGCCGGTAATAGTGTTTTTCAATGCCTTTCAGTGAAACCCTTGAATCCTCTCTTCCACTGGGAGTATTTTTACTTTTTGTAAAAAAAAGTCTTTCAAATTCATATGGGATTCTTACCTTGTGGTCACTACAGTGACGGAAGCACAAGGAGGCAGGTGCCTGCCCTTTCCAACTGAGGGGAAGAGGAGAGGCGATGGGGACTGAGGGACCAAAGTAAAAGGAAGAAATCAAGCACTGTGCCGGCCAGACACTCCCGAGGCCCCACGGGGCTGGGTGCTTTCCTTCTCTGGGGCTCACTTTGTGCCTGGTGCTTTGGCTAAGTTGGGCAGGAGTGAAAGTTTCCCTGAGGAGTGTTCTGAAAGGTAGAGAGAGGTTCACCTTGTCCAAACAGAATTCCAACAATGGAAAGACCACTTGGACTTAACTCTGAGTCAAGACAACTGATGATGTGTTCTAGGAGAGATCTCAAAACCAGCTTGGAGGCAGTGTGGGTGGCGGTTTTGATCTGGAAGTCTCCAGGCATTTCCAGTCCTCTAAAATGACCTGGAATCAGAAAGGAGGAACATAGAGCATCTGATCTGTGCTTAGCCTGCCTTGTTGATAATTTCATTGCCTACATGGCAGCAGGAGAAATAAGGTGAATGACCAATTTGGAACTCTGCGCAGGGCTATTTGGAAGCCCAGCCCATGCTCCCACTGTCTCTTCCCTGTCCCCTGTGTTTATTCTCTGCGCATTTTGATACCCGTTTCCATCCTGGAAGAAGACTGTAGTTCAAACTTTGTCTTTGGCATCTGGCCAGATGTGACACTTGAGTTTCTTCTCATCCAAGCCTTGGCACTGCCGTTCCCACTGTGGGTATGCTGTGGCCCAAGTCATCCTCGTCCAGACAGCTCTGTACGCTGCAGGGGACGTCTTCCAGGTTGACTTCCTGCGGTCCTGTTCCAGGAACACTTCCTGTCCCCCATCACTTTGTGTTTAGAAAACTCACTCTTTTGCCAACTATGAGCAATAATATCAATAATAAACTAGGATTTCTCAAGTGCTTATTCCGTGTCAGGCAGTGTTCTGAGTACTTTATGTGGATTAACTCATTTAACCGTCATCACGACTCCGGGAAACAGGGGTGGTTACTGTCCCTGTTTACAGATGAGAAGACCAAGGCACAGAGACAAAAGCTTGCACAGCTTCCTTTCTGCCAGGGCTCTCTGCTCCCTGCGCCAGCCAGCCGGCCTGTTCCCTATGTGTGTGGATGGCCCCTGTGGAAGGGGCCTGGCCCCTGATGAATAATCTCCCCTTGATCTCCTTTCACATCCTGAGCAAAAAATGTGTCCCCGGATTCCTCCTGCCAGCCCCATCTGTGAAGCATGTGGGCCGATGTTTGAATAAGAATGACTAAAGGAGAAAGCGATTTTATGAACTTCAGACTGTGAACTCAAGGAAGAGAGTGAGTCAGGCCTCCACATTCCTGAAATACTTTCAGGAGGCTCAGTGACCTCAGACAATAAGAACCTGAGGCCGAGCTCTCTGGACATCCTTGGGAGGCCCCCCACATGGAAGAACGTGAAGGCAGACACTCTGCACCCGGTTCCTGTGTGCACTATGTGGGGTTGAAGATCATGAGCCACAGCAGCCCAAGACTGTCCAGAGTACGTCCTTGCTTTTGCCCAGGCTGTTCCCTCTGCCTGGAATGCCTTTCCCCAGGCCCTTGTCAGCTTGCCCTGAAGCAAAGGCTCTGCAGTCTGGCTCTGCAGGGCTTTGTGCATGCCTCTCTCAGCCCCCAAACCCCTGGCCCCTAGAGAAAATGGCTTTCAACATGTCTGCCCTGTACATAGTTACACCTGCTGAGCTTGGTGACAGCTCCAAGGTTCGGGAAAAAATCCTGTCCTGGGAGGTGGGAGATGTGGGTTCTAGTCCCATCTCTGGCCTTGGCCATGCAATGTAACCTCCCACACTCACATTCCTCGTGAATTAAAATGATTTGTTTTGATCTGCCGCTCCCACAGACAGTGACCTCCCTAAGTACAGGGACCTTTAATCCCTGGTACTGTTCCCAGTGAGAAATAGGCACACGTCTATCAAGTACGTTTCAGTAATCATGGACAGATTTTTCTCTTCGGCTTATACTTCCATCCATCCCTTTCCTTACCAGGTTTAGCCCCCTAGTTGGCATGGTGTACAAACCATTCACAAAGGAAAGTATCATCCCCTAAATCAAAAATGGGTGATCTTTTTTGTGTGCACATTTCGGGGACAGAGCAACCCAAAAGCTGCAAGAGGATGGGTTCTGACACCACACAGGTGAATCATGGAAAATGACTCAAGATGAACCACGTGGTACCTCAGGAAGCCTTCCAAGATCTTTGAGCAGGGAAGGCGTAAAAGGTTGTACTTGGGGCCCATTCCATGGATGGAAAAGCTGAGAGGAGAGTCACAGGCATGAGAATTCTCTTAACGGCTGCACCACATTCCAAAAGGAGCAATCGTTGAAGGACGGAATGAGAGCATGCAACTAAGCAGGCTGGGAATTATTGGCCTAAAGGCTGTGATTTGGATGCTCTAGTCCCCCGACTCCTTGGGAAAAGTGCTTTCAACTTTTCCCCCCCCAAACACTCATTAAACCTACGGAGATTGGCAACAGCATCAACGCCAAGGAGAAAGCCCTGTCCTAGAGTTGGGAGATACAGGTTCTAGTCCCATCTCTGGAACTAACAAAGTCAGTGGCCTTAGCCATGTCACATAACCTCCCATGTCACCTCAACTGTGACATGAGGAGGTTGGACTGGTAAAGAAGTAAGCTGAGGTTCTATGACTCTCCTGCTCTTCCGTGTCGCCTACATAAACATTCCTCCAGTGACCAATCTGGCACTTGCCGCAGCCTCTACTTTTACATGGAACAAGGCTGTCACCTCGGAGTTCCACAAAGTGTGGGTAAATGCAGGTACATATGGCACATATTCGATTGGGCAAATGGGATTTTTATTACCTAATGAGTTTAAAATCCATTTGCAGGCTAGACGGGGGAGGCCCTCTTCCTCCATCCCATTCTTTTTTTTTTTTTTTTAAGACTGATTTATTTGAGAGAGAGAGCAGGATGGGGAGGGGCAGAGGGAGAGGGAGGGTTAATTTCAAGCAGACTCCCCACCGAAAGAGGAGTGTTGACACAGGGCTCCATCCCACGACCCTGAGACCATGACCTGAGCTGAAATCAAGAGTTGGACGCTTAACCGACTGAGCCACCCAGGTGCCCCCATCCCATCCCATTCTTGCCTCGATTCTTCCCACTGGCCCCTCACCATCTCCCCCTGCCCAGTGGTAGTCTTTTCCTCATTCTGCCTGACCAGTGGAAGCTGCCTGAGGAAGCTGAGTTCTGCCATCCTAACTGGAGCTGCCCTGGTTCACCTTGCTGCACCTGCCAGATGCCTTCTGCAGCCTCCCAGGTAGTTAATGATCTTCCCTTGGGCAGAAGAGCCCTGTAATAATTTACCAGAGTAGATAAAGAAAAAAGCATAGTTCTCTACTTGGAGGCCAATTAGGCTGGCAATTCAGACAGTACGGATGGGGTTAAGATTGACTTCAAGTTCAAACCCAGGTTTTTTGTATAGGAATCCTGCCTTATAACTATGTATATAAAGTCTTATCAGAACCCTCATTCAGATACTTAAACTCTCCAGCCCTGCTGGATGAGCAGCACTTTAGGGCTCCTTTACTTCGCAGGAGAATTAGCTATATTAAAAAAACCAACACCACCACCAAAATACCCTGGGACAAAACAAGATAAACATTTAAGGAACTCTAGAGAAAGAAAAGTTATTTTGCATTTTCTGACTTCTTGGGTTCTTTATTAGAATTTGAGAAAAATTTTTTTGCCAGGAATTATATATTTCATTGAGTCAAAAGTACAGACTTTGAGAGACAGCATGGTACAGTGGTAAAAAAAACACATGCTTTGGAATGAGAAATCTAGGTTGAAATCTTACCTTCAACTACATGTGAACCCTTGAGGAACTTACTGAGATTCTCTGAACCTCACTTATCTCTAAAATGAAAGTAATAATTCTGTCCTTGGATATTTTTCATGAATCATAAATATGAAAAGAATCACCTGGCACACAGTAGACAATAAATGATGTATCCTCCTCCTCATCATCAGGCTTGCCTATATCCAGAAAAAGTTGGGATTCTGTAAAGTCATGAGAAAAAAAATACTCCCTCTTAAAAGTGTAACAGTGAAATTTAATAAGGATAAAGAGAGTAGACTGTAAGACTGGTGGCCCCCAAGGAATCACACACATCCTGGTACCCAAGACCTTGTGCAGTTCCCTCCCACACTGACTCTGGGTTTGACCATGTGACTTGTTTTGGCCAATGAGGCCTTTGTAAGTGTGAAGTACTCACGGGCTTGCTAAGTGCTTGCACACTGGGACTGTCCTCATGGAACATCTCCTCTTAGTAGCCAGCTATTTGGCTATAAAGAAGCTCAGGCTAAACTACTGAATGATGAGACACCACAAGAAGAGAGACCGAGGGGATGAGAGGCCATCTTGGACATTTCAGCCCCAGCCCAAGCTCCTGGCTCAGTGAGTCACTGCATGAATAACCACCAAGCTGCACCCAGTCGACAAACAAAATCATGACAAATAATAAATCCTCGTTGTTTTAAGCCACCAAATTTTGGAAGGGTTTGTTACACAAATGCCAGATCCTAAATTTACATTAAGGAAAGTCAATAATACAAGTAGAAGTGGCAGATCATCCTTATAGAGGTCATATGAAATAGACCATGAGATTTCAGTTAATAATTGTTATATTAGTAAGTATTGACATACTGCTAAGAAATTAAATGCAAGCTGAACGTGCTTTCGTTAAACAAATGAATTGGTTAATTGACTGCACAGTTATTGAGTGCGTGCTGGTTACCAGGCTTTGTGCTGGTGTCTGAGGATACTAAGAAAGTTAAGACTCAATTCTCCTGTACCATATTGTCTCTTGGATTCTGAAATTTAAGTCTGTACTTGTGTTGGAGGCTGGGAAGACAAGAGAGTAAGTGCTCATGGTTTAGTAGGGAAGGTGGATTTGTAAATAAAAGTGCACTTAGATTCCTTAAGGGAGCTGATAGACTTCCTGGCATTGGCACTCAGGGAAGATCTAGAGGGCCCTGTGAACCCACCAATATCCTGTTTTTAGAGGGGCCCTGAGAAACTCCAATGCATCTGGAAGCAAGCAACCAGGGAACGAAGGCCTGAAGACTAGACCATGTGAGGAATAATTGTACCCACTATAAATGTTTATCTAAGGGGAAAAAAACAGAAAAAGAAGAAAAGAAAAGAAAGGCTGGGAGTGCAGCCTGGGGATGAAGCACATAATTCAGAGGACTTAAAAATATGTGGAAGAGGATTAAATTCCTTCTGAACACTGCCAGGAGGAGAACCATTAACAGTTACTAAAAGTTATAGGGATATGGATTTCAAGTTAATATTCAGAAGAACAGCTAACACTTCTGGAGCATGAACTACAGAAAGAGGCAGAGCAGATACCATCTCTGTCCGTGAGAAAGGCTCAGGTCACTCCTTGCCAAGGACGTGAGGAAAGGGTTCTGGGGGGTGGGTGGAGCCAGGAACCTGCAAGTCTCTCCCAAGTGTAGGGTCCCCCAGTTCACCTCTGAAGTTCTATTATTTTTATTCTGACTGAATAGTATTAAATAAAACAGATGACACCTGCCCACCAGTAGTGAGTGGGAGAACTGTCTGTCCACCAATGATGACAGGAGACTGAGCCTAGAGATTAGGAACATGAGAATTCAAGCCTCAGGAACCCATAGCCGCTGCCTCTGATGTCTCTCACCACTTTGAAAGGATCATGAGAACTTGTGTTTTCCGGGGATTATTTATCACACCCTGGGGGCAGACTCAGAGGTGCAGGTCAAGCAAATATGAGCCTGTGGATTTCGCAAGCATGTGGCAGTTTAGGATGAACAAGGGAAGAGAACTAAGCAAGTGTAAGGAAGCCATCTGGCATTTCTGATCGGGTATTACAGTGTCGTGCCAGAACCATCACCAAAGAACCTCACTGGCTCGCTCCCGCTTCTCTCACCCTTTAGACAGCAAACTATAGGGGAGGAGATCTTTTCACAGATGTGAGTCCCATTTCCTGTTGGTGGGTCCTGTAGCACCAACAGCACCAGGACTAGAACTACAGGTTCCTAGGTCTGTGGGAAACAGAGGATCTGGGAGGTCAAGTTTAGGATTCCCTAGAGGCTTGAGATGATGGGCCCAGTCTAGGGATGTCTTTCACTTACTGTCACCGACTGTGAGTAGGAAGAAAGGGAGAGATTTGCAGAGTGTCCTCTGACCAACAATTTCCAGGGTCTCCATGCTCTTGCATACCTGTGCCTTTGTATGCACTGTTGTCACTATCCGCCTTGCCCTTGCTCCCTTCCCCTTTTCTACCAAGTCCTGACTTCCAGATTGTACCTCATGTAAAACCTTCTCCAACTCTCTCAGGCTGAGGCAGCCTCACACCTGCATTGTATTATTTGGCACAGCTTACTGTAACTAGACTGTGAGGCCAGAGGCTGAGTCTTGTTCATCTTTTTATTCTCCCAAACAAGTGGCACAGAACCTAGAATGTCTCAGATGCTCAGTACACATGGGTCAAAGGTATGAAGCTCCTTGTTTTCCCTCCCCACACGGGTGGCATGCTCACGTGGGCTCTGTCCTGTGCGGGGCACGTGACTGCGTCATGTGTACGCTCACGCGTGCTCTCTTCTGTGCCGGCTATGTGCCTGTGTCATGCGTGCGCTCACGCGGGCTCTGTTCTGTGCGGGGCACGCGCTTGCGTTATCGCTGTGGCCCATCTCTCTGAAGTTGGAATGCAACTTTCTGGGCAGAAATAACTTCATTCTAAAGTAAACGAAACAAAGGAAAATGTGGTTTCCATTTGCTCTATCCACGACAGGGAAGCCCTGGCACCTGGGGGAGGGGGTTGGTCTGACTGGGACCGCCTGAGCGGACCAGGAACCCTCAAGGGAGAGAGGCTGGTCATAGCAAAAACGCTTCAAGCCACTGACCCAGCACAAAGACTCTACTGTGGGGAAACTCAATATAAGGGTGTGTGCCTTGCTCTATGGGAATGCGATACACGAAATACAAAGTCATAAAATAGATAAACCTGGGATGGTTATGGACTTTACAAGAGAACTTGCCAGCAGGTTCCTCTAAATAGGCGGCTCCCACAGTCCACTTAAACTGTGATTTTATTTTCAGAAGTTTGATATTACACACCGGTTTTCAGGAGAAACATAAATAGGTCCCCGAGGAGCCTGGCGTCGCAGTGTGTCTGGCCAGCAGCTCCTTGACCAGGCCTTGAGGTGAGCAGGCCTTGAGCTGCTGTGAGTGCTAGAGGAGCTCCCTCCATGTCTGCTCACTGAGTCCAGGTGTTTGCAGTGTTAGGTGCGATAGGAAGAAGCAGACCCAATCTGGACCTTCTTACCTCTCCTTGAGTGCACTGATAGAATGCTCAGCACCCTTTCCTGTAAGGGGGACATAGAATTGGTAGCGGCTACTCATTCATTCATTCATTCACTCAAGAATGTTTAGGATGTACTTTCTATGTGCATGACACCGTGCTAGACACAGCAGAGAAGACTGTAAGATGCGTTCCTGTCCTCTCCGAACTCAGTCCAGTTGAGAGATGAGCCCTTGGATGTCATTGGTTCTAGAAAGGACATATTTTTACCCTTTAACATCTCTGAAATCAAGATGCATTTTACTGCAGGTGGTATGACATAGTTGGCCATATTTGGATGGATTTTTCTTAGTGGTGTGGAAAATGGTGGTGTATCTTAACAATCATCAAAGTCTTAGATAATATAGGGTATATGAAAGTGCTAATTAATGGTTTAATGCCATAGGACTCCAAGTGGGATTTGATATTTGAAGGATAAAATTGGGCCCCTATGTGAATACACTACGTGGATTTCCCTTTGCAGAGAATGTGTATCATAAGTTTAAAATAATGTCCCTTTTCCATAGTTACCCAGGGAAGCTGGGCTAGAGTGGCCTTGTCCTTCCTCCATTCTGGGAGTGAGGAGTGTGTAGCCACCTAGCCCTGATTCCCTTCCATGCCAGTCATGGGAAAACCAGAGGAGCAAAGTAGCAGGAACAGTTGTGGATAGCAGCCCTTGAGGAATGAGGACCTAGGTTTTGATTCTGTGACTCCTAGACGGCAAGTCCTTACTGAGCTGTAGCCCCTACGGCCCAGCACTGTGCCTGGCCTATAACGAACAGGAATTATAAACAACAACTCTGTGTGTGTGTGTGTGTGTGTGAGTGTACCATAGACACATTTAAATGTATGTGCAGATATATATCAATGAATGAATTTCTGTTACTGAGGCCAAAAATGCATTACAAAAAAAGTTCGATGTGACTGCTAATCTTGACTTTTTGGCCCCAGTTCAGAACAACTTCTTAGAATCTGTCTAATGTTACAGGGGATTTCTTCCCTTTCTTTTTTTGGCCTCACCATTCCTCACCCAAAAAAGCAGTGGATCCTGTTGCTGGTGCTGAACGATTGCCATGTTCCATTTATTTCAATGGCTAGGTTCCCACAGCATGCCAAGAGATCTGGTCTCCAGCGTCTGGGGGCATAAAGTGAACGTACAGCTGCTAGGCAGGTGACCGTGAGGGTGACTGGGGGTGCTAAACACGTCCTTAGGAGCATATGCAGATACCCGGAATGGTGTAGACCAAATGCGTGGACGTAATGAAATCATCCAAATCCTCTAATTCAGCTATCATTGATGTAGCACATGAAGACTGTGAATTACTTATTAATACTCGCCCATACAGAATGTGAAGACCCTTGGCTGTCTAGTTAATGCCTTTTCTTGACATTCACTTTGTGAATGCCATTATGATAGTTCGCTCGAGTCTGCAGAAATAGATGAGGTTATGGAGCCAGCATGGAGCTGTCCCCGTGGCCTTTTGTTTACATGTCACACTATTGCCGACTTTAAACTCCTGCACAACAAAGCTGTGCACAGCTAGCGGTAAGTATGAGCATTACCCTGGAAGGAACCGGAAGCCATTAAGGGGCTGGCCTCCTACAAGAATCTGACCTGTGGCACAAACACAGGAGCGTCAGGTGGCAGTAACCAAGTTTTCCAGGCCGCTTCTCTCTGGGCTTTTTGCCTTTGCCACTGGGTCCAAGTCGTCACTGGGGCAGCCTTGGGTGACCCACCAGTGATCCTGTCATATTGAGGCTGCCATGTGGAGAAGCAGACGGCTGTTATCTCCCGCTGGTATGGTGCAGTGGCTCCACGCCACCGTTTCCAGCTCCTATCTGGGGGTGTCAATGCTAATTCATGCTCTGCAGGCGAGCAGCTCTGATTACTGGAGCAGTGGGGGATTTCCAGTGCTAACTCTCATGGAAGGAACAGGCCTGTCCCCATCACCAGGGCGTGTCTCCGACAGGTCCCTGCTGAGGGCTGCTTTTCCTCCTATCAGCCATCAAGTGCAAAAGTGAAAATGCAAAAAGGCTTTTACTACTCAGGTCTTGTCTGAGGCTATAAATTTGCTGTCTTTGACAATATTCCTAGGCTTCAAATCATTTGGTGTTTTTCAATTTGGGACATAATTCCAAAGAGCAAACTCCTATTCATCCTTCAGAACTCTGCTCAGCTATTTTGTCCTCTGTGAAGCTTCCTCTGACTACCCTCTATATTCTCATATTCCTGAGTTTTTTGGCATGGTTACAATGCACCAGAATTATTTGTATATATTGCTATCTCTGCTAGATGTGACATCCTTAAGGCTAGAGGCCATGTCTCTTTATTTCCTTGTTTGTCAGCCCATGTCTGGCTGGCCCATGGCCTATCAAGTGCTATATACTTAGTAATGTTAAATAAATAACTGAAAGTTTTACTCCTGCCAAATATTTGTTTGTTGGTTTATTCACTCACATCTAAAAGTACTTTCTTCTCCTTTGGAAATGGTTATTGCAATTCTATTTATAAAGCCCATAGACATCAAAAAGGATGATTTTAGCTATAAGTGACATTTGGCTTAACAAAAATGGCTTAAACAATAGGAGATTTATCATCACACCAAACAAGAGATCTGGCTGTCAGGTGAGGCCAGAGTTGAGTGATTCAGCAGCTTAGTGATCTCTTCAGAGACTCAGGGGCTTTTCACCTTTCTGCTTTGGCATCGTCAGTGTGTTAATGACGCCTCCTTCCTGGGCTCAAAAGGAGTGATGTCCAGCAAAGAGGAAAGGCATTTCCTCTTCCAGTCTCCTTTTATTATCAAGGACCCCTTTCTCAGAACCTTTCCCTACCCCCACAAGATTGGTGAATCACCTCTTAGGACCTCTCACTGATAAGGGAAGAAGGCTCAAGCTGGCTGAAGCCAGGCCTGATGCAAACCCTGGCATTAGAATGGAGACAGGATTTCTTTTGTCAATGGGAGAGAGAACATCTGAACAAAATTGGGGCTCTGGTAGCAAGGAGTCAAGGAAACGGGGGAATGGCTGTTGGATGGGCATCCAGTAGTGTCTGTCACATCAAGTATTTAAATAAATTATGGCACATCAGTAATATAATGAAAGTCTATAAAACCATTATAGCAACTAAGGGAGAACTGCATATATCAACATTAATTGACTTCCAAGGTATGGTAAATGTAAAGCTCTATGTACGGTCTAATCTCTTTTTAATACATGCAAGTTAGGTACTCCCCCATATCTGTGAATAATGCACACAACGCACTTAAAAGTAGCTGTGTGTATGCGTGTGTGCGCACAGGCACATGCGTTTACTAAAGGGGAATGCTTACCAGGAACCTTCATTTTTGACCTTCTCTATTTCTTATAATGTTCTTGTATAAGTACGCCTTCCTCTTGTTAAGAAAAACCCCAAGACATTAAAGAGAACACTGTAAATAGCTAAGTATCATTCTGAATGAAGTCAATTAAAAGACGTGGGCTCCTTTCCAAGAACAAACTAATTTGGAATATAGGAAGGACCTCTATGAAAGCTTTGCTCATGAGCCCAGAATTTAAACTCCCTCCATGAATGAGCAACTTTTTTTTTTTTAGCTAGCAAATCTCCTTAATGGAAGATCCAAATTTTTACCACGTTGAATCATTCTCTGTTTGCTGGAGAAGGGCGTCATCCTTGCTATGGGATGCTGACGGTGCTGACTCGCCTATAGAAAAATCCATTGGCAGGAGTCTTCCCAGGAGCCACGTTGACACCAAGAACCAGCCAAACCTCCCTGTAGCCCAAGTGCTTCCCTGTGTCCAAATGCATCTGTCAGAGATCAGCTGGGAGAATAAATCCTCTGAGGTCTACCTTCCACTCTGCTCCTGGCTAACTAGCTATAACGACCTAGACAAGTTCTCAGTCTCTCTGGAGTTTATTGAATGTCTCTGGAAAACGAGTATTATTTATGTGACAGCCCTTGAAGGAAGGACTTAGCATCGTTTAAAAAAAAAAATTCTAAAGCAAACTCTCGGCTATCTGTTGTGATTCCCCTCTGAAGGCTCTTTGGTTACTGCAAAAATAGATGGTTAGATTCAGTGGCGGTTCAGGATGCAGTGTTTATCTTTGATCAACTTATCCAGTGTCTGTTGGAAAACGTGACATGATATTATAAATGGAATAGGTGTATACTTCTACTCAAAAATCCCCAGGCTGTTACTGTACAAGGAAGCTGGGAAGTGAGGCCATGTTTACAGCCCCACAGCCATTTGAAATGAATGCAGTGGTCTCTATTCTTTCCTGGGCTTATGACACAGTGTTTCCATGCCAAAAGTTATTTTTCTAAGCACTCTCATAGTAAAAGTAGTGCTCTAGGTTGTGCCATTTTAAGAAAGAACGTGAGTTTTTAGAGATCATCTCTCCCTGCCCTTCTACTCCCCCAGCCACCCACATACACACGTGTCTCTTCTCCTTCAGTCTGTGCCCGTGAATGGCAGAGCACACGCTCTGAGGACGCTGTAACTCAGCTCCCACCACGTAGCAACCGTCAGTCCACTGCTGCCAGATCTATGACATTTTCAAAAGAAGCCAGAAATTTGGACTTCTCAGAAAACTCCTCAGCTTTCAAATCTTGGCCAGATCTCAAGTTTTTATGAACCCTGTGCCGGTTGAACAAAACATGTCTATTAGCCCAATCCTGTCCAAGCCCCCAGCCTGAGAACTCTGCCCTGGGGCGTTGTAAAACACATTTGCTTTCTCTTCTCCATAAAGATCTAGAGATGTTGGAAGATAGTTCTGATACCCCTTTCAATTTATTCTTAGTTGGTACTCACTCACTGACAAAACTCTTCAAGGTTAAGCAGTCAGTCACAATACAGTGGTGTCTGTGCTAGGGTGAGGAGCTGCGTAAAGGGCCAGAGGAAGGAGTACCATTTGTCTGTCTTGGGGTGTGTGTAGGTGATGGGTTCTGTCCTGCTGTGTCCATGCAGAGTTAGACAAAGCCTTTCTCTAGAGCTCTTATAAGGATCTCTCTCCACTCCCCCCAACCCTGTAGCCATCTCGACTAAAGTAGATCCTGCTAGCTCTGTAAGGAGCTTGGGGTCAGTGTGCCAGGAGCGTTTCTGAGATGCCCACGAATCTGGTTGATGCAAAATAAATGATGACACCCTTCCCCACACATGCACAAGCACAATGACAGGCCTGGGGGCATCTTGGGTATTACTAGCAAAGCTTTTGTTTTTTCTGACTCTGCTCAAATTCATTCCATTTTAGAGAGTGGACATGAGTTTCTTGCCCCCAAAAGGTTCTACTACATAGGTATTATGATGGCTAATTTTATGTGTCGTCTTTACTAGGCTATGATGGTCATTTGTTTGGTCAAACACGAGTCTACATGTGCCGTAATGGTATCTTATTTTTTATTTTTTTTTAAAGATTTTATTTCTTTGTAAGAGAGATAGAGAGGGAGAGAGCAAGCACAAGCAGGGGGAGCGGCAGGCAGAGGGAGAAGCAGGCTTCCTGCTGAGCAAGGGGCCCGATGCAGGACTCAATCCCAGGACCCTGGGATCATGTCCTGAGCCGAAGGCAGACACTTAACCAACTGAGCCACCCAGGTGTCCCGCCGTGATGGTATTTTAAAGATGTGATTGACTTTGAGTAAAGCAGGTTACCCTCCATTATGTGGGTGGGCCTCATCTAATGAGTTGAAGGCCTTAAGAGAAAAGACTGAGGTTTCCCAAAGAAGAAGGAATCTGGCCTCAAGACTGGACAATAGAAACCCTGCCTTGTTTCCAGCCTTCCTGGCCTGACCTATAGATTTAACTTTTACCTGAATTTCCAATCCTGCTGGCTTCCCCTAAGGATTCTGGGCTTGCCAGCCCCCATAATCCCATGAGCCAACTCCTTAAAATAAATCCCTCTTTCTCTTTCTCTCTGTGTTTGTGTGTGTGTGTGTATACACACATACATATATCCTATTTCCTATTGGTTCTCTTTCTCTAGAGAACCCTAATGTGGGTACCCTCTTCATGATACTTCTGAACCCAAAGCAAAAAATACAAGCAGCTTCAAATACTAACGGTCTATAAGACTCCAAACCCAGGTAGTGAAGATGTCTTTGACTTCTCTTAATGGCTGAGATGAGGAGGATATCATGAATTATTTCAGAAATTTCCAACTCAAGCACCAAGGCCTTTGAATAGTTTCCAACCTGTTTATCTTTGAAAACACTACTGAGGTGACAAGTCCTCCAAGAAGCCCTCTTTCATCCCAGCTTCAAAGAGTTGGTAGCTTTCTCCTCAACCATCCTCTGTACCCTATTATACTTGTTACAACATATTTTGGGCTATGTGGTGTAGACTACTAGTTCTCTCCTCTATAGTAAAAGGCTCTCTGATTTTTAGCTGGTGACGTGGCAGCCCAGCATATGAACTACATTTCCCAGCCTTCCTTGCACCTAGGTGGGGTGATTTAAGGAATGGAGGCCGCACATGGTGAACAAGACAGCAGGAGCTTCGGTCCCTGAAACCTTGGGGCAACACATCAGCCCTGTACTGCCTACCTGGATTTTCACATGAGAGGGAAATAAACCTCTGTGTTCCTCAAGCCATTTTTATTTAGTTTTCTGTTACTTGCAACTGAACCTAACCTTAACTCATTTTTGCTTACGTGCATGTCTCCTATACCCCAAAGTGAAGGAACCCTGCTTCTTTGTCAACTACTGCATAGCACTGTGCCCAGAATATAGTGGTGCCAGACAAGTGTATACTGACTGGGTATATGAATGCAAGGACAGAGGAATGACTAACAGCTAGGGGAAAGCCCAAGGTGAAGTAGGAAGAACACATTGTGCCAGGGAAGGGGCGCCTTCTAATTCAGCCTCAGTTTAAGACAACATTAATCTAAATTAATGTGCCAGGCACAGTATCAAGTGGTGCTTTGACAGTGGCAAAAAAAGACAGACAAAAATCTCTCCTCTCATAGAGTCTATTCTAGAAGAGGGAGGCATAATAAATACACAAGAAAATATCAGGGAGTGATGAAAACAAAATTGCCTGATATAATGAACTACTTTAGACTGGGTGGCAAGGGAAGGTCTGAGAAGGTAACATTTATGCTGAGACCTGCATAACAAGAAGAAGCATAAAGGGCACTGAGGCAAGAGGGGCATTTGAGGCAGAGGAACAGCTAGTGCAAAGGCCCTGAGGAAGAACTTAACATGGCTTACTTCAGGGAGAAAAAGGCAAGCGGGATTATGGTGAGGGTGATTGGGAAGAAGTAGGCAGGGCCCAGGACTTGTATGCTAAGTAAGGAGTTGAATGTTATTCCAAGAGTAAAGGGTAGCCATGGAGCCTTTAAGCCAAGGATTCACATGCTCTGCTTCACATTTGTAAAGAATCACTCTGGTTCCCATAAGGAAAATGGATTTTTGCAGGAAACCAATGATGTTTGGGTTATGTATTGCTGTGTAACAAACAACACCCAAAACTTAGGGCCTGAAAATAACCACATTAGTTTGCTCAGTATTTTGTGGGTCAGGAAATCTGGGAAGAGCCCACGCAGATCCAAGAGGGTGGAAAAATAAACCCCATCTATGCAACAGGGTCACATTGCAGAGGGCAAAGATATTATGTGGGGTGGAAGATATTATTGCAGCCACCTTTGGTAAAGACAGTATGTCACGTGAGGCCATTTCAGTAATTCAGGCAAAAGACGATGATGGCTTAGATTTGGATGTTTGCACTGGACATGTGAAAGGGGCGGATTCAGAATATGTGAGCAGAAGATATGAGAATTGTAAAGCACTAACAAATGCATCCGAGTACTTGTTTAATTGAATTGCACTTTGTAAGATGACACGGATGAGTGTTGCCCACCACCAATAAAGTAAGTCACAAATAAGTCTGTTCTATCAATAGGACACATACATCATTGTCATGCTTCACAGTGTGCTTTGTTTTGAAGAATGAGTTATTTAGGGCAGGGATTTAATGAGGCCCAGATATTGGGGCTATACAGGGAGATGAAAGCATGGACCTATAGACTGAGATCCAGGGATTGCCACATCCTGTAACCAAGAGTACTTTAGAGAGGAAAGAGGGCCTAAACATTACATTTTCAGAGGCTTCGTAGGGGTGAGTGCATTTGCTCACAGAAAGACCTGAGTGGTGTTCACCTCATGTATTCAGTTGCTCGAGAGACAAAGTTTTTCAGGTATGGAAGTCAATGCACCAAAGAGAGTATATGAAAAAGAATATTTATGGTGACAAATATAGCCATTGTGCCATTTTAGAGCAGGAGAGAACCATCCAGAGTCACCCAGTTAATTAATGGCAGAGCTGGTGCTAAAAGACATGTCTCCCAATTCCAGTCTGGGATTCTTTCCCTTGCATCACCTGCCACCTGCCCAGGACATGGCTTAGTTCTGTACTGTGGATCCTACTGGACCCTTGCTGTTGCTCATCTGACTTACAAATAGTAGCCAGAGGGCAGGAGAAGACTGTGAACAAAGCAAATCTAGTCTCTGCTGGAAAGATAACTCTAAAATATACTTTGCTAATTTTGACTCAGTTGCTTCTCTTTGTGAAGTGGACAACACATGTGTTTAAGTGAAAATCATCACAGTGAGACCACTTACTGTGCTGCTAAATGTCCCATAGAATACTTCTTAAAATTCACTAAATTCCTAAGATTCTCAGGTCACCCAAAACAAAAACAAAAAACAGCTCAAGACCACCACGGTCTTTTGGATTGGAAAGCCGGTCTTTTGGATTGGAAAGCCGGAACAACACAAATCTTTGCTGTGCGTGGAGAGGTACATCTATATTATGAGTGCTTGTATTAAATGTAACTTCTGTTTCATATATGCAGGTGCATGGCGTTTGATTTTGTTTTCTCAGTACTTGAAGTAGGCAGAGCTCCTTGCCAGGCCTAGATAAAAGTTATATGTTCTCTTTTGTATAATTTTATTCTCAACTACTTTGAATTTATTCACTTTTTATAGTTAAATAAAATGGACATAACTTGCATCTATTCATCTTTATTAATTGAGCACTCTTATTTAAATGGAATCAGCATTTATGCATCACTCTTACTATATTTACTACAGTACGATTAATGACCCAAAGATCCAGTATTTTCCCATGTCTGGTTTTATTTCGCATTTGAGCTTCTTTGTATACATATTACCTCCCTACACACTTAAAGGATCTATAACATACTACTCTTTGATGTCTATGTAAGAAGCAATTTGCTAGGCTTCAGTGTCGGAGGAAAAGACCTCAGGATTGCTGCCTGGGAATGTGAAAATCTTTCCTGTGAATTTAGATGTCTGTTCAACGAGACTGCACAACAAAAACCTCACACTTTTATTGTTTCACGTGTTAATATTGCACTAAGTTTAACTGCATCCAAGACTGCACCAGGTGGTGTTTCAGTTCCCAAATACCTTAAAATTTGAATGCCTCAGGCAAGAAAAACTGACAACTCAGTAGGTACAAGTTGTCATATTTCAGGCAAGACATTGCCAAAATCAGAAGAGCCTTTGTCCATAGATTTTTACCATCACATTTCTATTAACCTTTATGCATTTCAGTAAGGTTTTAACATAGATGCTTGGGCAGTGCATTTCCGTAGGTCTTCATTAAAGCATCGATATTAAACTGTTTTGAAAAATCACCACGAGCTGTCCCCCTCCTCCTCTTTCAAAGCACTAAAAATTCAAGTACTCTCTTAACCAAGTGCAGACCGAAATATTTCACTATGGATTTGAACAAGAGCCAAGAGGGTCGATGAAAGGAAAACTCCTCTATAAAAGGTTTATTGTCAGTGCTTTCTAAAGAGGTGGATTCTTCTAAAACAGGCTACCAACATTTTCACAAACATTGACGCAGCCTTCTCAACCTCTCCTAGACCTAAGATTGAGGTCCTTTTCTTTTAGGAATGCTCTGCATCTAGCCTTTGACCTTCTGGATAGCCAACTCTATCTAACTGCTCCCTCCTCCATCAGTATAACGTATATTATAAAAAGGAAAGGGGGGATGGGGTAGCGCGGTCCTCATGCTATTGGAAAAGTACTTGAAATTCCTTGCATTCCTTTGCATTTAACAGCATGTTTACCTAATCACTGGCTTATTAGGATTAACACAAGTCATTGCTTCAAGCTCATTCAGTGAAAACAAACTGACTCCTATAGACTCCCAAGATTTTTTTTCTCTGATCCCAACTAAGGGTGGATTTTTAAGTAGTTCGCCTACGCTTTAGGAGCAATATTGGGAAAATATAAAGTTATAAACAAGTGACCTTTTATAACACATTATCCAACCATACTTAATCTTGCCCATGGATTTAGATATGGGCAGCCTGGGTTATGGACTGTTTTCATTGAAGTTTCTCTCCTCTACCGAGGTGACAAGCCTAATAACCTAGTGATTAAAATGATAAATGACTCTACTATACCCACCATGCAGTGATGGGGTGATGGAGATCCTTTGGCTTTGAATTCTTAGGAAAATAAAGCATTATTATTTAAATCACAAATTTAGCTTCACATTCCTTGTGCTTCCTCCAATGCCTCATATTCAATACATGTTTTAAAAAGATCACTTTAAATGCAAAGATTTTTCTCAGCTGAAGATAAAAGCAATCATTGTCTTATTTTTGTAGGTTAGTTCCCTGCTCTTACCCTAAGCTCCTAGAACAGTTCCTGGCACAAAGTCGGCACTCAAGTAGTTCTGTTTGAATGACTGAAAGGATACACAATGAGCTAGGCTCTTCCCAATGACTCTGGGTAGTCTCTAAAAATACTGAATGCCACACACGCAGGTATTAGGTAAATATTTCTTTATTAAATGATTAATTCCATAAATAAATTCTTTTCACTGAATATAAAATTAAAATCATTTACAAATTATTCCAGTATTACATTTCCCTTCCCTCCCCAAAAGCTACACTTTTGATAAATAAAAACATTCAGTCTTAAAACACCTGATTTCTGTTTGCAGTTTAGAGTGCAGATAGCTGCCTCTCACGGACACTCACAGAGTGTCACCTCCAGGAAGGGATGGAATCCCCTTCCCATTTACTTCTGTCAAAAGATGAAGGCTTTAACTGATCAACTAACCTTTTTTTTTTTAACAACTGTAGAACCGAAAGGAAAAAAAGCCTAGAGAAAAATATGCTTACCAAATAATTTACAAACAGAAAACAGAACGTCATCAACGGCACAAGCTCCAAAATGAAGCAGTAATGTGTGCTCCAATATTATGAAGCGAAGTATTCTCCAATTGTGGCTGCATTAAGTGTCCATCTGCACCAGCACCCTTGGCAGTTTCAAAATACCTTAGTACTACTCACGAATGAGCAGTGCATCCCTTCTACAATGAGTCCCTCACCCCCACCGCCCCCACCCATAGCTCCGTGATTCTGGCCCTCTTCTCCCCAGTTCCGGTCACCCTGGTAGCAATTCCGGAAACCCGGGTAGCAATTAGTCCCTAAATTTGTGAATGTCATTGAACAGCCTGTAGAAGGGAAAGGCCGCCTCGTTGGCATGCGGGCAGTTGTAGTTGCACTTGCAGGACTGGATCATCATGACGTTCTTGGAAAACGCCTCCCCGTCTTCGCAGCGGAAGCGCATCTTCACGGTGCGGGTCTGCTGAGGCGTGCAGCACCGGCCGTCCACGCACGAGCCGCAGTACTTGGGCCGGTACTTCTTGACGCTCGAACATCCAGCGTAAGTAAACTTGACAGGTTCAGGGGATTTCTTGGTCTTGCTGCATTTCTTGCCCTTCTGTAAGAGAGGAGCAAGAAGGAAAGTTAGAAACGGGGGTTTCTCGTTCTTGGACGAGAGGCCCGCATCTCGGCCCAGCTGCCTGCCGGGGAGGGGGCTACCAGCACCCCCACGAGCTTACTTTCAGGCTGCCGTACATCGGCAGGCCACAAGGCCGCACTTCACAAATCCGGGTCTCCTTCACCAGGCGACATTCAAGGTTGTCATTGGTAACTCGTGTGGAGATCCCAGTGCCACAGGTCTTGGAGCACTGGGACCACGAAGTTGTTTGAACGATGCATTTCTGGCCGTGTAAAGAAGGGTTGTATAGGATTCGAGGTTCCGTTCCAAAAACTAGAGACAGACAAGAGGACAAATCTCTCAGAGGCACACTGACCCCAGCACGTTCAAGTACTCATTTCTACAAAGCTCCAAACTAGGAATGTGTTTCAGCACAACATCTTTCGGGCTCAGTCTCAGCTTACCTGGGAGCCGCTTCAGGGAGCCACCTTTTCCAACGGCGATTAATTCATTGTTTCTGGTTAACTCCACCTCCGAGGCATCGAAGGCCAGCCCCTTGCCCAGGAGGCCATCCCTGTCGTCCACGGGGTCCTTGGCACCATCCTCGTCACAGACCCACTCCTCACAGCACTGCCCGGTAACTTTGACCAGCCGGGGGTTGGAACAGCCCAGGTTGGGGAGAGAGAGTTCTTGGGGACACAGAGGAATGCAGCCTACAGCGCCGTCGATACATGTGCACTGATGTTTACAGTTGGGCTGGAAACTTTCCCCGTTCTGGTAGATTCTGGAGTTATATTCACAGGGTCTGCCCTCTGACTGAGCTGCAAAGAGCACCGAAAGAGAAAGGGAAAAGAGGATAAAGTTAAGATTCCCAACCATGGCCTGAAACGCATACATATTTTCTGCTGTTAAATTCAATTTATGGTAAAGTTCCCTACAATTCCTCGGGGACTCCAGACCAGAACAATAAGTTAGTCAGGAATCACTTTTCCGTATGCGCTTTTCGTTGGGCCCAGACACACTGAATTGCATTCCAGACTGCTGAAATCATGTGCCTTTCTGCCAAGCTACCAACAACAAAGCATCACCATACATGGTCTCAAAATTACTAAACTTCTGGACTACGAGGACTATTATTTTTTTAAAGGGGCCAAACCACAAGCATCTTACCTCTGCAGATCCCCTTCAGAGCGGTGGAACTGGCGCCGAAATTGCATTCCAGCCCCTTGGTGTGGTCGCAGGGCTGCATTTTGCTGCAGTCCTCGTTGAGCTGCTTGGCGCAGACCTTACAGCAGCCGCAGTCGTCCCGGACCAGCCCGACTCCTGGGGCGCACTTGGGCGCCTCCTGGGGGCAGTGGCAGGCGGCGGGGCAGGTGGAGAGCGCCTAGAGGGGGAGAGAAGGCACGCGTGAGACTCGGCGCGGTTCGCAGAGGAGCCCAGGGAAGGGAGGGGGGTGGAGGAGTTCCTCCGACCCTGTCCGCACGGGCTCTCTGATCCTGTCCACCCGGCCAGTCCGGGCGGCTGCGTCTGCCAGCAAGGCCCCCGACGCGTCTCCGGGGCGGGG